>NW_019384432.1:187454-238372 GCF_000671375.1 Centruroides sculpturatus | reverse complement strand
AAACAGTGTAAATACTCAAACATTTTGAGTATTTACACTGTTTACAAATACTCAAAGTATCGAGAAATATTATAAATTTAACAAAATTTAAAGTTGTAATTTAACTTTCATATTAACTCATTTGTCATGCAGTTAACATTAAACAGTTAAAATAGTTTTAAAATAAAATTTTAAGCTTGCCGAAATTTATCTTCGTGTATCTACATTATTACGGTTTTTTGAGTATCAATTTAAGTATTAATATTCTAATATAGGCTGTGACATAAAAAATACTGATGAAAATAAGATTATTTTCCAGTAAATAGTTTTGTAAGATATCGAGCTTGGCTTCTTCAAAAAATTAAAATTAAAGTATTTTGTAGATAATTATATATTAACAAAATAAAATTAATAAATTACATCAACATCAACACATAAATTTAAAAATTGCTATAAATTGTTAAGGAATTTTAAAATAAAAAAAGAAAAAATTGAAACAATACATCTTTGCAGATCATTAATATATGTGTTTTTTCTTAATGGTTAATTAGCAACGATAGATGAATAATTAATTAACTGATGATATATTAATACGGAATAAGATCATACATTCTGTCATATAACATAACGATTGGATATTGTATAAACTTAATGATTTAATTAAAAATTTTCGAATAAAAATTAGCATTTATTTGGATGGTGCTTGTTACTTTCATAAATATCTAAAAACAGTTTCTAGATTTATTTATTCGGAGATTTTTTTTACAAAGAAAACATTCATAAGAAAACATCGATCGAATTCAAATTTATATGTAGGTCAGCATTATTTTAGTAAAATAAATGAAAATAGCCGAAACTTTATATAAGATGTGATTCAATATGACACTATTTAAATCAATACCTTCTATAATTCATATTTAAGTTTTTCATCTCAAAAATTAAAATTTATTAGAGATGTCGAAGTCCATAAATGATTAGATTCAATAAAATAGTAATTTCGATGTTAAGTTTAAAAAAAAAATTAATCGGTGTGTAAAAGTAATACTTTAAAATTATTAAGAATTTAACGGGTTTAATTAACTTAAATATTAACTTTTTAAAGAATATTTCTCCCTATTTACTTTTTTTATTCATAATAATATATATTTGTAAGCGAATATAGATAATCATAAATAAAGATACATTGAAATCATCAATACTATTAATAATTTAACAATTTTTAATAAATATTTAATGCAAATTACAACAATTCGAATAATTATGAATATTGTAATATTGTAATACATGTAGTTGGATATTGCAATATTTACTTACTGTACTTTATTATTAGATACGAAAACTTTATAGAAATATTTTTATACATTAATATTTGTATACAAATTTGATAATAATTAAATTTAGATAAATTGTTGAAAAATTGTTAATTAATAATTATGAGATAAATGATATTTGATAAAATTTTGCTAAAATAATTATATTTTAACTATTCAAATACACAATGCAAACTTTAAAGCTTGTACTTAAGCGTGTATTATTATTATTATTATTATTATTATTATTATTATTATATTACACAAACTTAGAGTTATTAATAGCATAATTTTAATGAATAAAATTTTATTTGTGATAAGAATTTAGAAATTAACGAATTAAGATTATTGTACTTTCCACCGAGGAATCGATCAACTGGTCGACAGCGATTTAAACGATTCTGTTGATGTCCAATAATAATCTAATGTCTCACTAATATTGTAGCTAAGATCGTTAAGGGATGCTCATAGCAACTGAGACATGACATTCCGTTGCTATGAGACTGTATTCCCGCAACTAGTTAACTCTGAACGTGAATCGGCTAATAATATACTATAATAATGACAAAATTGCTGCAGAATATACATATATTAGATTCGATAAATTAATTTACTTCACAATTTAACTTCGTAAACATTCTTCGTCTAAAATTTTCATACATTGTTTCGTATCACGGATAGAAACATCAGTATTATATAATACATTTAAAACGAGTACTAGCGTTATAATTTATACAATTTTAAATTTTACAAAACAGCACACAGATGATTTTCTGTAGGGCAATATTCGATATATTTAAAGCAGGAAGTATAGAATGCTTTCGAGTAAAAACAATGAAAAATTTAATTTTTTTTTTTCAAAGTAATAACGATTGAAAATCAGGAAGAAAAATAAATAATAATACTTAAAAAGGACCATATTAATAGATGGCTACATCACTGCGATCGGAGATTCTCCTGGGAAATAGATGACAGCGTTGATGTACTCATCATGAGAATTGGTAATGTTGTTTATAGTCCATGTTCTCTTGGGAAATGAATGCTTTTTCCATTGAGAAAACCGTTACTTTATTCCCAAGGTCGTTTTCAATAGCTAGTTACAAATACATTGTTCTCTACGTTAAAATAAAAATTTTAATTAGATATTTATTAATTTTTTAGATAGTCGATAACGAGGTAAATAACAATATGATTTCATAAATTATAATAAAAAGGCTACGAGCCAGACGTCAATTAAATATTACATTTCTTAAATACTTATCACCAAAGTTATTGCAAAGAATAAAAAAAAAATTGTAAATTATAAAACAAAAAATTAAATTTTTATTACTGAATATATATAATTCAACAATAAAAACCAATTAGCAATAGAAAAACAAATGTTATTTATCAATTTTTAAATACTAATAGTTTAAAAAAGCTTTAATCTATTTTTTATTTTAATTCTATTAGAATTATAATTTAAAAATAAGTAAAAATTGAAATAAATAAATATTAAAATGATAGGATTTTTAAAAAATATGTACATAAGAAAAATATTAAGCAATGTAATAGAATAATCAAATAAATATTAAATTGAAAACATGTAATAAAATAAAAAAAGGAATGTTATATAAACAATCATCTAAATAATATACTTATTGAAATTTTCCTACGAAACTTCAATCAATCTCGACTGATGAGAATCTTTTAATAAATGTTTTCGAATACAAGAAACAAGGAATGATATTTGTTTATTCAAATCTTTCTTATAAGGGTAAAAAAAAAATCGAATTGAAAAGTCAGAAAGCAATGTATTTTCTAAATCAACATTTTCTATGGAAGTAATGCGAAGACGATAAAGAGAATAAGTAAAAATAAAATAAATTAAAATGTGAAGATATACGAAACCTGTTAGAAAATATTTAAAAAATTTAAAAATTTAAATAAATTAGAAAAATATAATAATTATAGATTATTTGACGGAATTATAAAACCAAATGGATGAGATGTTCTTTAAATACCGCTAATTAATTACAAATTATATGTCAAATGAATAAGTCGAGAATGGCGAATCGATCACTAATATAGAAATACGCTATTGTTTTTTAATGTGTTCGGTGTTAATTTACATAAATGATTTGTCATTATGAAATAGATTTTATATATTTTTATTTAATAACTATTTACGTTAATATTTATATTGGAGTTATATCTCACATCCTAATTATTATATTTTTTTTCAATTGTGAAATTATTATTAATATAATTTGAAATATTAATAAGAATTTTGGAATGTAATTCGAATCTGATAAAAATTAAAAATTAAAATGACATTAAACGTATTTTTCAAATAGTATAAGTAAAAATTGAGCAAAGAGAATTTAAATTTTAATAAAAAATCTTTTAGAAAATAAAATTTCATAAGTCATTCATTTAATGAAATGAATTCACTGTTATATTTAATTTTCTTTTATTAATTACAAGTTCTAAACAGCAACTTTTTAGCAAAAATTTTGTTTTAAATATTTTAGTCAAATTATTTATGTAATATTTATATTCTAGTAAAAACGAATAAAAGTTCGAGATAAGTTTTGAAAAAGTCAGGACAACTTAATTTTTGTATTTATTAATTTAAATAAATACAAAAATGAAGTTGTTCTGACTTTTTATATACTTTATAACCTAATTTAAGGTTTTACAGTATATAAACTGTCATTATATTAAAAAATATATGATGGATACGTTTATTGTCTATGTTTTAGTACATGTCAAATATAACGAGTAAAATAAATATTAGTAAACAATATATATGTTTAAACGGGACAAATATATAAATAAAAATCTTTATAAGGTAATTTAAATTTAATTTACTATCAAATTTGATGAAACACTACCATTATATATTATAGTTTATAGAATTAGAACTACAATAATGAAATTTTATATTAATTTAATTAACGTAATAAATAATTATAGAATATAACTCTTTATTATACTCTACAATTATTCTGAAGTTCAAAAATCGAGAATTTAATATCCTACAGAATTAGCAAAATATCGTAAATGGGGGTGAATTGGGCTAATTTCAGAAAAATCACTTATTGTAAAAATACTATAACAGAGAAAATCGAGTTAACCGTACCGTAAAATACTATCACAAACAGTGATTGAAAGACTAAAGTCGCACCTAAGTTTATTGTGAGTGATGATATTGCCATTTCAAAATACTGTATATGAAAAACTTCCATTTTTTTCACAATATAAAGTTAAAGTGCATCAAACTCAGTTTCTATTTGGGGTGAAATGGGCCTTATGCTCTTCAAGTATAATAATAGAACTAATTATATACAAAAACATTAAAACCAATTCACCACATTAAAATAGTTTAAAATAGAAAAATTCATAAACATTTTTTACACGACGAATATGGGAAAAAAATCTTTCTCAGTACTCATAAAGCAGAGAGTGACAAAAATAAAAACAATCACTGTATTCCTTACTATCATTGCGTAATTAAGCTGTTCTAAGATTTTGGTTTTTCTGGACTGGCTTTAAAAAATTTTACCTTGGTTTTATTATTTCGATATTTCTTGAAGCTATTAGCCTTCTGGGGAACAAAAATCCTCCGGTCGCTGTTTAGTTACTTCTGCTAACTACTTGGCCGGATCCCGTTGTGGATTGAGGCTCTCCCATAATCTGTATAAATTGACACCATACGAATGAGCTAAAACCATAATATTAGAAGACTAACTCTATTCTTGAATTTAAAACAAAGAACTGTTTTAACGAATTTAGTACACAAAACGACCCGTTAAAATGAAAAGTACATGATAACAGATGGTCATTATTTCTATTATCGTGTTCATACAACTTCTGTGAAAAAATTTCAGGCATTCTAATAATTATCCATTTCATCCATCTAAACCGATCTAAATCACCACATACGAAATGCAGTACAATACGCATTTTTAGTTATTGACTACTGTCATATTAGGCATACAGTACGACTTCACTAAAACTCCCTCTAGTTTCCTTTAATAACAGATTTGTATTTTTGTTTGTAACCATAAACGTAAAATTTCACTTTATTCGTATTGCTGATGATAACTTAAGAAATATTCGCATGTTGTCGTCATTCGTGCAAAGACACAAAAAAGATGTTTGCTACAAAACAGAAGAAAGTTTCGTCATGTACTTTCTTTTTTAACGTCTAGAAACTTCAACACAGCAGTGAGACGATGAGATGTAACATAATTATTCTTAAAATATGACGTCGAAAGCTCAGCGTGATCCATTTCACCCTTTCATCGTATTCACCTCTACCTTAATTACTGAATTTTGTGATATAACTTAAGACAATAAAATAAGATTGTTTGAGCAATACGCAAGATAAGTATACTATAGATTTTACAAGACAATTCTAACAGTTTTTTTGGTATGTAAACTTTTACTTAACTGATATCCGTCAAGTGTTATATTTTTTGCATAAAGCACATCCTACTGAAGGATCTGTAGTGATTTCTTTTACAAATTTCTGCGTACTTGGCCATTCGGCTGACTACAAATAAAATCTGACAAAAAAGTTTCAATTTATTCACCCATATCACTAATGTAATTTGGATTTCGAATTTCCAATAACGCTAGATAAATCGTTTAAGGTATGATCATTGGTTATGTATAATTTCCAGGTGACCATTTTAAAAATTAACATATCTTCAGACACTCTTAAAGTAATTTTCAGAAATATTCCAATTGTATTGTAAATATGCATGAATTTTTTATAGTCAATTCAATTTTAGGCAATTTGAGTCTTTTTGGAAATAGTTCGACTAACTTGTTTCTCTTTACTTGGACATTTTAATTTAAATTTCAACAATCAGTTATAAATTATTATGTGAATGTTCATAATACAATCATTTATATTTTTAGCTATATTTCATCACTTAGAATGATTCATTATAGGCCTACTGTATCTACTGAAATGCTGATTGATAGTTCCATTAATTAGGACATCCATTTAATTTTGATCTCCTCATTTCCATATAGATATAACTGATTAATTATATAAATTATGCTCCACTGAATTATTCAATTCAACTACAGTAAAATTTGATTTTACAGCTTCCAATTATCTTTTTGTGAAACTTTATAAAAATTTTAGATTTCTGCTTAAAAATTTAACAAATTCAAATAACTTTTTATAAAATTATTAGACTACTTTTAAGGTTATTTATTTCATATAAACAGTAAATGTAATTTAATTGTTCAGTATTTTTTCCTTAATTATCATAATTTTACATTTTATTACAACAAGTTATTAGTTATTTATTTGGGTAAATATATATGTAATTATAGTAAATTTATTATCGTACCAAATATCATAATTATTAAAATTATTGTATGTTTTAATCATGTTATGACAAATTACGAAAAAATTTCCAAACGATTTTAATGTGAAAATTGAAATACTAAAAAAATATTTTTGAATAAAAATTCCATCTTAGGATTATTTAAAATCGAAATTGAAATTTCAATTTAGTATTTTTAATATTGTAAGCATTTATTAAATTTTTTATTCAAATAAATATGGAAACTTGTACAAAACAGTGCGAAGTAAATTCTTTGAACAAAAAGTTTTGATGACATTGAAAAAAAATGTTAAAAAATACAATTTAATCGTGATTTTCATTGATCGATATGACTGAATCCACTTACTGCAAATAGAACTTTATTCCATTGTAACGAAAAAATTTCCGAGGACAATACGTTAAATCAATACTTCTACAGTATAAACTCATTGCTTACAATTAAAAAAAGAAAAACAATTTAAAATTAAATACTTCAAACAATTAAAAAACTTAAGTTAAAGAAGTAAACTATTTGCCGTTACATCATACCTAATTAAATTTGTTTTTATTACTATTATAAAATAGTAAATTTAACCGAAATATAAAACGATAAGTTTCAGCAATAAATGCTTTTCTCGAATAAGATAATAAATTAGAATAAAAACGTCAAAATTTTAATTCTTAAAGGATTAAGTGATAAGTAAAAAGTAGCCTATCATCACTCAGACATTCTTGTTAGTAAAGAATGTAATCTTCTTTAATTTATTCGAAAATTTCGTCAATTAATAATTAATTATTCACATGTAACTAATGTAAATAGAAGAAAATTAAAATAATGATATTATTGAATTTATATCACATTAAAATTTAATCTGAACATAAAAATGGGCATTTAGAGTAATTTATCAATCAATAATTTTAAAGATATTCCATTGAAATCATTAATATTTAGTAAGATGTTTTGATTATTATTATGAAATTGCTATTGAAAATTTGTTTAACATTTAAAGCGTTTGGATGTAAATGTTGGTAAGTACCATTTCCATTTGTACCTTATGTTTAATAACTAAACAGCAATGTATTTCAATTTAAGTATTATATGTACGGGTACATTTTAAGTATAACATGTACTGTACTTTATTCTAATTAAAATAAACGAAGCAGAAAACTTAAGACATTTAATTTTTCTATTCTCTCTAAACTTACGTTACGTCGCTTATCATCTTTCACACTCGAATCCTTCATTTAATTTTATATTATAATCGAGATAGGTTAATAATAATAATGCTGTAATAATAATAAACGCAGAGCTCAAACGGTTAGGAGTTGAAAGTTGAAATTTGATACACAGAGTAAGTACATCATGAGAATGTACACTAAGAAGGGATTTTTCGAAAAATTCCCCGCGAGGGAGAGGGAGATGGTGAAGGATTATCTTGAAGAACTCGGCTTCTACTGTACTATTTTAGATGCGGTTTTTTTTGCGTTTTTGCAGGAAATCGAACATATTTTTTGACCCATCTAAAATTTATCTTATTAGTCTCGGAAGAGGGGGATCCTAATTCTTGCACCCGGTGAAAAAGGGTAAGATCGACTATAATCTAATATTGTTAATCTTCGCTATCGTTACTTTTTACCTGAGCAATGCAGAGCTCATCTGCTAGTTATTGAAAGTAGTATTTTTAAGAAGATATTGAAGATATTTTGTAATGAACTCTAATATCAAAAATAAGATATTTAATATGTCAATCGTTATGTAAAACATCAAATGAAAAATTCGTTTTTAATAACATTTTTAATAATATTTTAAATTCAAAAATATTTTGTAAAAAAAATGATATTAGATCTTATCTTTAATTTCAAACATGAAATTTTCATCTGTAATTCTATTAAAATGCTATATTTTTCCGGTGTAAATTTTAATGGTTTTTTTTTAACATTAATAAATGTAATTATCGAAAAGCAGTAATTTTAGAAAATAAACTAAAAAGTATCGAAAAATAACTTAAATTAGTCACGTTAGTAATTACGTAATTGATAAACTTACTTTTAATATTATAAGCTATATTTTTCATATTTAAACAAATAAAAACTGTGAAAAATGATATATTTGTGTTTTATGTATAGTTAACAATTTATTCATAATAATAGAACAGTTGCCTGCTGAATGGAGTTACATTGAATAACTTGAAATACTTAAAAACTTATAATATATTACATTTGTATGAAACATAATAACAGACACAATATTTTTATATAGACTATTATAGAAAAAGTTTATAGTAATTATTTGCTAGAATAATAAGAATTCCTATATTATTTAAGTCAGAAAAGATTTAAAGAAATTCTTCTTTTCTCAATACTTTTTAATACATTAAAAAAAAATTTGCACGATATTGCATTATTCATATCAAAGGCAGTCGATCGCGTGACTAGAAGAACTAAAGCATAAAGAATGCTGAAGTAGCGAGTTAACAGAGTTTCTAGTGTTGTAGAATATATGTGCACGTAAAATAGACATAAAATATTGTCTCCCTGAAAAAAAGGAAAGTTATTTAGATTCTTGCATCAAAGAAGATTTATAAATATTACAGTTGAGAAAATGTTAGATTGCTCGATCTACGTTTTTGAAAAAGTTGAAAGAGGAAGGCAAAATAGATAATTTGAAGTGTATATGTCGGGCAAAGCTTTCAACTCTTCTTTAGGATCGTACTCCAAGAAAACGAGAAAACAAAAATCGATTTCTTAACATGTCAAACACTAGCGAATAAATGGAAAGCATCAACTTTTGTCAACAAGTGCTCTTCCAGCTTATTGTCTTCAATTTGAAATGTGAATTGAAGATAGAAAAGGAAAAGCTGCCGTTAAAAAATTTCACACAAATATTAAACTTCATACTTATTGAATAACAAAACAAAGTAAAAATTACGTAACGATATTAAGTTACTTTTTTCATAAATACAAATTTATACTGCGAAAATACTAATAAAACAATAAGGATTTTTATAACTTCATTACCTTTTAGAATTTTTTTATTAATAAATTCTTTACTCAGAAAAAATTTTAAATAAAAAAAATTCTACTTCTTAATTCTTGAAAAATCTTGTAAAATCATGAATAAGACGTTATGACCAACATAAAAATGGATAAGTAATTACTCAAGAACTATAATAAAACGATTATTAACTAAATAAAAACATGTTTTTAAACCAATAAAAGAAACACGAATATTATAATTGATGTTTTAATTAAATTAATTCCTCGAAGATTGTCTGAAAAATAACAAATTATAAAATTGTAAAAAGAAATTTAAGTATTAAAAAAATTCATATAATTTAACAGATATATAATATATTTGATACGAAACAAAAAAGACTATTGAGAAATAGTTTACAGTATACTGTTATGTTGTAACAGTATTTAAAATATATATAATAGCATTATACATAATTTCAATTCGTTCAAAACTAATTATACATAAAGTGACAAAGGAAATACAATTATTAATTTTATAATTTAACAAAAGACAAAAATTACAAAATATTTATACTCTAAATGAACACATTAAAATTATGTAAATATAAGTAAATGAAATACTGTATATATTCATATTTAATTGTTGAGGAAATTTATAGATCTATTTCTGTAATTATACTGTTATGTAAGGTAATGTTAAAACGATGGTAAAATAATGGCTAATAATTATAATTAAATATTTACACTAAAACCTTTCCAAAACAGAACCTGAATAAAACTGAAAAAGAATTGATGAAAATAAACTTTAATATATAATTAAACTGTCTTTAAATAAAAATAATTATTTTCAGGAAAAATAATAATGATAGTATGCTATATAAGAGCAATTAATTTGTTAGATCCTTTTTCATGTTTTGAGTTAATAAAAGGTTGTATTATACTATTTTCAACTATAAAAGATACCGGTATTTCAAATAATTAAATCTATTGTAAAAATTATAATTATTTATAAGGAAACCATTGTGTTCCGCAACTCAAATATATTGCAGTGGGCAAATGATAAAGAGATTAAGTGTACCATGAAGTATTACTAAAACGTTCAGTCACTACAATTAAAAATTTTATTTTGTATTGTTAGATATGTCTCCAACTTAATTCAGAATAAAATTAAACATTAATTTATTTTTCTACGCAATCTGTGAGTTAAAAAATGTGCACATGGAGACTCGAACTTGTTTATCCAAATAAACATAAATAAATTGAAGGTAGACAACTTCTTTTGGATCACTTTCTTAATTGAGATGAAACTTCGTGGATCGAATTCTTATATCAGACGAAACTTAGACTTACTATAATCGGCCAGAAAGAAAATAAAGAACAAGACAATGACACTATTCATCAAGAGAAAAAAACCTTTAGCTTAACTTTTCTAGCAAAAAAAATTTTTTTAGGATGGTAAAGAATCCATACATATAAGCTTTCTTGAATTAAATCAATCAATAAACAAAGATATTGAACGCGTGACGTGAGAAATTGAATCTTGCTAGAACAAAAATAAAAAAAAGTATTATCACAAAGTATCTGGTTACATAAGATTTAGAATGTCAAATAATTAAAAATTCAATTTTCTAAATGCATTCTCTCACAACCAGTTCTTTCTCTGAGATTTTGTTCTTTTTTACTTTTCCAACTGGATGGCATTTTAAAATAACGATTATAACTTTTGAAGCGCCATGAAAGACAATTTTTTTTCGAAAAATAAATATTCTTAATGATATTTGAGATTTTTAAAGAGAAAAAATATTTAGTTACAGCTAAACTTATTTGAGAAAATACGCTTGCTTTTAATAATACATAATTTTTATTCTAGCATTTCACTTTCTGTTGATTTTTAATACAAATATTTAAACTTAATTTTAATCGTTAAATTGCAATTCCATTAAAAGAATTTTGAAGGGAAAGTTATTTTTTAAAAGTAAAATACAAAATTTAAAGAATGTCCGCATTTAATATTTACAATATATGACAATACAATGATACAATCTTCCACGATAGCGTTTGATTCTGGACATGAATGTATAAATTTTCATATAGATTATAATTGGAAAATTAAAAAACTGACACTTTATTATCATATTTAGTTTTTAAAAAGTTGGGGATAAAAGATATAATTGTAAAGTTCTCCAAGAAAGAAGTAATTGCATCCCCAAGAAATCCTTTTTAAGATTTTCTCAGGACGGTTTAAGATTCTTATAAATTCGGTGAACAGTTATTTTTGTATCAATTATTATGTTCTTGTAAGGATTTTAAAATAAAAGTAATCTTATATGCAAATTGAAAAGAAATATCTTACATTTTTCGCGGAGAAAAGTACATCATTGTACACAATTGAAATTTTTTAGTGGTATTCGTGACATACGAATATATTCTTATCAGCGTACTTACTAGTCATGCGACTAAATAATCGGTTAGAAAACATTTGCGAAATTTTTTAAAGTCGTTTCTTTAATGTTAGGAATTCCATGAACTATTCTACACATAACTAAAGAGGAGGAAGTTTGCCAAAAGTATACCATTATTTATGACAGGTTCAAAATGGCTAAAAAACTGTACACGCAATTAATGGATAGCTCATAAGAAATTACAAAGATAATTAAAACATCAAATAAATGTAAGTCTATCATAATAATATTTATGATCATAATGATTTTCGAGCCTCCAACTATGATTTTTAGGTAAGCGTTATCATTGTTTATATTTAAATTTTCCTGAAAATTAACTCAAAATTTTCATTTGAGATGAGTATTTTTAAAAAAAATAATTATTAAGATAATTTTTAAGTTAAATTTCAGATTGGAAGAAGTCTTTTCACAAGTATAACTACAAATGAACAAAGACAGCATATAAATAATTTCCGAATTATTCAGGACTGTTTATTCGCTAAGAATTTCAAAAATTTTGGGAAGTTTAGAGGCGATAGTATTGAAGCCGAATAATTTTTATTAAAAAATGAAAAATTTTGAAACAAAATTAACCATGAAAAATCATGGTTCGGATTCTTCATCTTTTATCACTCGGAGAACGATTACAATATTGATAGAATAAACAATTTTTTAAATTCATGTTTTAATAAATTTTATATCAAATAATGAAATGATTTATAGTTAATTATTAAATGTTACTAATAACCACTATTAGAAAATTTAAAATTAAAAATATAATGACATAAAATGTCTTACTATCAAATTCGCGTGGAAACAACTTTTTAAAAAGAAAGAACTTTAAACATATTGACATAAACCAAAAGTTGTGTAATGAAGAAAAACATAAATAATGACAAAAAGCAAGCATTTCCTAAATTAAAATATCCAGCAACGAGTTGCTTAACATTCCCGGCAACTTTTATTGGCGCCATCTATTATAATATTTTATTTAAAAACTTTATATTTTTAACTATTATAACATGGCAAAAAGCTTAATTTTCAGGTTAGGAATGAATTTTATAAAAAATTGTAAATGCTAATAATGAGTAAAATTGTCATTAAGTCTGACCCTACTTGAAATAAACACCACCCCCTTTATTTCCCCACTCCCTCGAACTTAAATCACCAAAATTTAACAGCATTAACCCTCTAGTACACTCACCTCCGTGGAAAATTTCAGAAATTTTCGAAAAAAAGCACAGGAGTTATTAAGCTTCAAATAGAATGAAGAAAATCCTGCCCCCACACACTAATATCAGTACATACAGGGAAAAAACCAAAAGGTTTTGCATTTCTCGATGTTTCAAGGTTCTTTGAGTCCAAAAATATAAAATTATTGACGAGGTCATGTTTTGACCGATTGCCATACCTTCTCTCTGTTCTTTATAACATCCGGGAAAGTAAAAAAAAATCACTTTTTAGAAAGTTTTTAAAAGGGTGTATAAACAAAAAATCAAACCTTTTATTTTTACATGATGATCGAGGAACTCTATTCTCATGCATTTCTCTGTATAAACTCGCCATTTAAATCTTCCTTTCATACTGATTGCTGTCCAAACCAGCACTTTCTGAGAAAATTTTGCATAGCATTTAAACTTTATTTGTCGATCAACCTCACCCCATCCGCACAATAGTACATGTTATTCCTAGTGCAGTCACTTTCAATAATGGTAAAACACGGTTCATCGCCATAATAACTGCAACCCATTTAAGCCTTGAAATCGCCTCGCTCATTTTTCGCAGCAGAGTTCTTTGCAATATGAGTATTTTTTCCCATATATTTTTGAGCTGATTTTCGCTTTCGTAGAATGTTTCAATATAGTGATGATAGTTCAATATAAAGATAATATCAGCAATATTCTCCAAATACATTCTCTTATTTTTGTAACCACCAAAAAGGAGTTTATAGACAAATAAATAAATTTATGACCTTTCAATCCGACGTTTATCAGAGGTCAAAAACCGCTCAGAAGACAATCCGATATGCATATAAATAAAGATTTGTGAATTAAAATTGTCTTCTGGGTGGTTCTTGACATCAGGCAAATGTTGTATTGAAAAGACAACAAATGTGTTTATTTGCCTACAAACCCCTTTTTCGTGGTTATAAAAATAGTAATGACAGATTATAAATTTTCTTCAAAGTTTTCGTAGCGACTGTCTAATTTTTCAATCACTTTCTTTCTAAACATTCTGTTTTGCGATCGGTTATTTTAATTCTCTTTTTCTCACTCCCTGAACATCTAGCGCTAATCTTCAGATTCAGAAAAACAAGATATAATTTTCTGCTAACTTACCATCTCACATTTAGAGGTGTGGGTTAGTTGGTGAACAATATATTGATATACCCTCTACCAGAGTCTTATTTTTGATCTATTACAAGTTAAACTCATTATTCACTCTTATAGAGTATTATGTACAAGAAACAAAAGTTGTCCGCTAATTTCAACTTAAGATTTTCGAGGCTACAGTGAATATAAGCATCCCTAAAATATTTAGCAAGTCTGAAACAGAAACATTTGATTATTTAGCATAGCAAGCATGGCTTTCAACCATCACAATATGTTAATACAAGGCGCTACTTTTTAGTTCATACGATAATTACACTTGTTCACCATCTCACCCCCATTTACCCTATACAATACAGTATATTGTTCTTTTTAACCCTGCGTTAGTGCACTGAGTTTTTTTTCGGCATTAGTGCAGTGGGGCGTTTGTCCACCCCGACATTTTTTTGGGTCCATAAACCATGTAAGTAAAAATTCATAAAGATTTACTCATTTATTTGGTAAAGGCATGTGTCATTATACATATGATTATATTCAGGTATGATTACATATTATATTAGTACATAAATACACGNTTATAGACCATTGGAGGTTGGAAAAAAACTGCACTCGTAAATACCTGACATACATACTATAGGCTACACAGCCTTATCATATCCATTTACCTATAGGTCATTGCTGGAGACCATCCCAAATCCTGGTAATTAAGGGCACACTGCTGCCATTATTCTGCCTCGCTGTTTGCCGTGACCTGTGGGTTATTTTGAAATAATTGGATGATAGAACTGTAGCTTAGTGTAGAGCCTTTCCTCTTAAATGGAAAGACTGAGCACATAGAATTTTGATTTTTTTAACTGACAACTCAATCACTAGCTTCATGTGTAAAGATAAAAGTGCAGCAGGACATTTATAGATATGCTATATACATGAAAAATAAAAAAAAAACAAACAGTGGCACTAGGAATCAATGAATTACAAAATTTTTATGAATAGTCTGTTCACTTTGTCCTGTTATTCCCAATACAGAGAATTGATTCTTGATGCTGCCATAGGTGACCCAATGAATTGCCATGAAATTTTTGAACAAGTGAGCAAAGCCCTTCTTAATGTAAGATAATAGCAATTACAGTATTCAATTATTTTATTGATAATATATAATAGCAATTACATAAAAAATTTAAAGAAAATCTGCATTTTTATTGTTTAGAAAACTAATATTTGTATTCTGTAAAAATATAGTTATAATTTATTGCATTTTGTGATTTATCACTAAAATGGTCAGTCATATTCTTTAAATATAAAACTAATGATGCTAATCTATATTTATTATTATTAAATTAATCAATAAGGAAAATTTCATTATTTTGAAAATACAATGTGAAATGTAAAAAAATATATTGAAACAGTATTTTTGATTAATTTTCTAGAAGTATTATTTCAAAATTTACATAATAGTCATTTGACAGTAGAATCTGCTTATTGTTATCAGTTATGCGAATTCCAATAATCTATATGTTTGAAAATGTTTAATGTTAAGATATTAAGATACACTTATAAAACTTACTGTAATCAGAGTTTTAATGATGATTCATTAAATGATCTTCAGAAAAATAGTGCAAGATCATTCTGGCTGAGAGACGTTTCTTTGATCAGTCATTGTGAAGTCTTAATCAGTGCTTTAAACATCATTAATATATTACTAAATATTATTCATAAACAACTAAAAAACAGCCAGCAAATATTACTATATGAATTATTATTACTAAATAAATCTTAAAGGTGTGTTGTTTTAATGTCAAAGTTAGCAAAAGACTATAATCAGTGGAAATTCTAGTTAACATTTAGCCGGGTGAGTCTCTGTAGTAAAATGAACTTATTATAATCTAAGTTTACTTGCAGTATTCAAATTTAATTATTATAATTTATATATAAAATTAATTTAGATTGCTTTTCTAAAGTTTTATTTATTTATTTATTTTAGTTTATACAATTGTTAATGCTGCTCCAATATGTCCTGAACCTTATGACAGTGTTTATCCTCTGTGTGATATTCTGTGTGTGAATGAAGTTGAAGTAAGATAATGGACTCTGCCATAATTTTCAGATAATAAAATTAATATCATATTTAATTTTATACATTATCATAACTAAAACAGATTTTTGTTGTTTATGCATAGCTATTAAATTAATGTTTTTATCTAAAGGCAATTTGACACAATTATCAGAAAAATTTCAAAAAGTTTCATTTTTCTTTTTTCGAAAAATTGTTCTTTGACGAAGAACATCAATTTTTAAACTGAATTGGGACTTTTCTAAATTCGTAATCTATTTTTAAAATCTCTGAAAAGATTTCAATGAAATTCTCAAATATCTGAAGAACTATTCGAATTTTAGAAAGGTAAAGAAAGAAAAATAATAAACAGTGAAGAACATTTATTTTTCAATGTAATTTCCATTTATATCACAGCATTTCTTTCATTGACATACGATTGCATCAATACTGACTGAACAGAACAATTTGTCCTGACGTATAGCTGGTGCCTTACCCGTTTTAAGATTATTTTCCAATTGAAGTCATTTGCAGATCAATGGCCCAAACAGATTGAAGACGCTAAATCGAGATTATAGGGAGACGCTGAATCGGGACTATAGGGAGGTTGTAGAGGGGCGTCCCAACTGAATGTTCCCAGTTTACCGCTGGTTTTCCTGGCGGTAAGTTCATGGGTATCGACTAGTCATAATTATTGTTTAAAATCAGGCTAATCGAATTTATATCAGGTACTTTACAGTACTACTTAATGAAGCAGACAATAGAATTTTTCGACACTTTTCAGGGAATTTATTATAAGATTCAAACTATCAAACCTAATCAAGTGGGACAAATGACCTGTTTATTACCCCAGCAAACTCCTGTAGATATGTGGTCATGCATTAAATACCATAGGAAATCAAGCTCTTTGATATCATTGTAGGATTCGCTCGCTTTTTGTGATTCTTTTCGAAAAAGTCAAATAACCTCTTTGTGATCAAAAAGATAAAGGTCATAATTCCCTACTGATAAAGTCACTTTAAACCTTTTATGATGGAGGAGAATCCTTTGTGCAAACTTATCAAAAGATATTTTTAAGAAATCGAATATCCTTACCGAAAGATTTTAATGTTATAATTGATTTGTAAGTGAGAAATCATTTACTAAAAATTATATAAACATAATTAATAAAGCGATCATTTGTTCTTTTAAAAATATAATTTTTAAATTCACAAATTTTTATGAGTTTATTAGAGTTTCAAAAATAAAATGATATATTTACTCTACTCAAATTTATAGTTTGATATTATATTGAATACTTAAGTAAATCTCTTAACTTAAGTATTCAATAAAATAAAATTAGAACTTATATTTGCATTAAACACACTAAAATTAGATATATAATTTTCTATTGTATAACTACGATGAAGGATATTCATATCTAATATACTTTATATATAACTATAAATAACTATAAATGCTGAAAATTGCATTATTGATTTTTATTAAATTATAATAAAAATAATAACACAATGTTTTTCATTCAAAGCAAATTGAAAGCATTATATGATAAAATATGTAAAAGTGTATTAGCTTAATCTTTAAATTAAACAATAATATCAAGCATATCTTAATTTCATCAAAATTAATTTGATGAAACTAAAATAAAATTAAAAATCATTTTCGTGATATTCATGTAGGCCTATAACAATGTTACAGAAGCAAAAACTGAAGCCGAAAAATATAATTTATTAATTTATTCTAAATTTGTATATAAAAGACGAAAATATTCTCTTGTCAAATTTTCTATTGACATTATTTATGATTGATAATGCTAAGATATAAATATATAGTTAATAAAAATCGCACAAGTTAAACTTATATGATTTTTTAGTGCCTAGATGTCCTAGTTCTAAAGAGGATATATAAAGTAGATACAAGTAGACCCCCTATAACACTGTAGATAATTCCGTGTTATATGAATTCCATGTTGTACAAGTCACTTAGATTTTACAAATACGTGTGTCGGGCTGTGAACGGCTCACGTATTTGTAAAATCTAAGTGACTCGTATGACATGAAATTCATATAACACGGAATTATCTACAGTGTTATAGGGGGGTATACTGGTACATTATTAATATGAGTCATTTTAATTCATTATTCACACTGATCGAAATAAAATTGACAATTTTTAGTGATTAATTATTATTGCATAATATTTAACTTCCTAGGTATTTAACATAATATTTTAGAATTTTAAATAAAACTGATTAAATAAACTATCTTAAAACAAAAACTATTTAAAATATGTTTTCCACCTCAAAATAGAAGTAGTTTGTCCCTGTACAACGTACTTTTCCTTTAACAATAGAGTCGTGCCGGTCACCTATTAACTACTTTCAGGGGAGGTTATAAATTGAAATAATGTAGTTATAACCACAGAATGCTTATATGTATATGTATATGTACTGTATATGAATGTATATGTAGAATATAGTTAATTGGAGCCTTCTGTCCCTAATGTTTAGTAATGTTTGTTTTTAGTACAGAATAACGCAATATAATTTATTCAACAACTTTTAACATTTCTATATTTGAAGTTATCTTCTATAGTAATTTTATTTATATTAATACAACTCTCTCTTTCACATTGTTAAGTTTAGGATATGAATATTTTGTAATGTTATTAACTGTAAGTATTCGAAAAGTTTAGATATTTTTGCTATATAAAAGTTGATTTCATCATTTAGAAAAGAAATTTACTGTACCTTTAAACAGTAATACAGCAAATATCGAATTATGAATTTTTATTTTTCTTAATCCTAGCTACTCTGATGTTTATTACACAATAACAAATCTTTAATTTCGAATCTTTATCAATTTATCTATTCCTGTCATATTCACAAAGGAATTGTATACTCTTTGGATTTGATTAATTCAATAATAATTTTAAATTCATGGAGTAATTTAAAAATTGAACCTAAATCAACAGACTTCTGCGATTACGAACTTTAAGCAGGTTCTTTCGTTAAATATAGTGAATATATGAGTTTTTTATAAAATATATTTAAAATTGGCATTACTGAAACTTCTTCTTTGCTTAATCTTATTTTTGTATTTAGGATTCTTTAACTTTAAAGCAAGTTTGAATTTCTTAAATTAGTTTTTCGTTATAAGTCTCTAAATAATATATTAATATGTAAAATTGTCATATCATATAAATTATAATATTTTTCTATATTTTTATTATTATGCGAATTATAAGAATTTTTATTTGTATTTACAATGTCTAAGTAATAAACTAGTGATAATAATATTATAAATTTAAATATTCATCTGAATTTTCTACTTAAAGTTTGGCTATTTGATGAAATAATTAATTATAGATTTTATAAAACTCATAATATAAACTCTTGAAAATAATTTGTTTTTTAATACGTATATTTAAATTCTTAGTTTTAATGTTACAAGAAAGGATTCATATTTCTTTAATTCCACGAAAATTAAATATTTTTACCATATTTAGGATTTTAAAACAGATTTCAGTAGGCTGGATTCTCATGTAATGAGATAGCACTAGTTGACAATTAAAAAAGTGGTGGATTATGATGGGATTTAATGCTCATATTGAAAGTCAATAATGAGGAAATGATTTCAATGAAACGTTCCTAATCTCCTCACATGAACCAACAATGAGCACAACAGACCGATCAGTGGGTTGAAACCCACTGATCGGTTCCCAAAAGTTTTAGAATAAAAGTAACTTTTATCCAAATCGTTCGCGACTGCATACTGTATTATCAAAACACTCACTAAAACACCTTTTCTCGCAGCCAAAGTTTATAAGAAAAACTTTCTAACGTTTTCGGTCTTGTTAAAAGAACTTTCTCAAGAAAACTAAATCAAATAAAACAAAAAAATTGTAAATCTTTGGCTGCAAGAAAAGGTGTTTTAGTGAGTGTTTTGGTAACTTTTATCCTTCAAATTTGGGGAGCCCGATACCACTTAAAATATTACTGAAGGAAAACGAGTTACGTCTCAGAAGTGGCGCTCATAGCTGGATATATTCAGGTTATTAGTTGTTCCACAGTAATCTTGTCCTGTAGAAAATATTAAATTTTTTGAAATCAACACACAATTGCTATCATAATAAAATAATTGCATAATATTGCAAAATACTTACAAATTAAAGAGAATTTACGTTCCATTTTAGTTTTCGACCTGAAGATGGCCTATTAACTAGGCTGAAAACGTTTGTTTTTTTAAAATTATATTTATTTCTCGGCAAAAAAAGTGTTTTGTTTCTCTTTATTTAGTTGCTGAGCGCTTTTGATATTACTTACAAATTGCTGAGAAAAATGACTTTTTTCGATAAGTTTGTAGACGTGGTGGAGATTCTGAACTTTGCGGAAAATTGTTGGTACCGCAAATATACTTAATAATTTTTTACCATTTATTCTTTTCGTTTTGTATTAGATTTCCTCAAAATTAAAGTGATTTTCTGTGTTAATAACAGATATAACGCGGAATTCGGATTTCGGATATGAAGAATGTAAAGAATTCGGAAACTCGTGGAAACAGTGAATATTAAGAATGTACAATCGACCTATAACACGGTTTCCTATAGTGCGGATTCCTATATCACGACGAAAAAATTGCGACAGTATTTGTACAAACATGCTAAAAAAAACTCGTATAATTCGGTAAAACGTCATCGCCGACTCTTGCGCGACAGGATTGGTCGAATCTAGACCAATAGCGGATATTGTACAGACCGTTGAGTTTAAACGAGTCGCGGACCTACTAAAAACCATTTATTATTTAACGTCCATAAAAATTATATTTATATTAATGATGTCTCCAAAGTTCAGCGAATTTTTCGCAAAAAAAATAATTATCAGGAAGCATGCGAGCGCCATTCGATGACAAGCTCCACGACGAAAACAAGCTTAAGCAATGGCGTAGTCGAACGATGCACGCTCGGTAAGTAATCCTATAACTTTTTGTTTATAGCATAGTTTATATGAATTATTCCCAAAAATTATACGTATTTTGGAAATGTTGAGTCGAATTAGTCTAGAATCGATTAATTTTATGGAAGAAACCTTTCAAACAGCCGTAGTTCGTAAACTGCATACGTGCCGGGCTGTGATTGGCTGGACTTGTAGAAAATGTATTCATAAAAACCGGAACGTATCTACCGTGTTATAGGGGGTCGACTGTACACTTAAGCTGAAAATTCTTCTTAACATTATTTGAGTAGAAAAATTATATTTATTTTAGTTATATTTTTATACTTATTGACAAAGAAATAATGTAAAAATATTGATTATATTGACTGATATTTTATTGGTTATTGGTTAGTGAAACCGACTATTATCGTTAAGTACTCATTTATCACTTCGAAAAATTAACTATTTTTTCTTTCGTCTTTCCCCATTTTGGAAAATAAATAGTCTTAATCCTTTTCAGTTTATCCTGAATAGTTTGGAGCTAAAAACCAATTACAGTTAAGAAATAAAATGTGTACAATATTATTGAATGTAACATTCAAACTCCAACTGCCCTGATGCAGTTCGTAGTGACGGCTAGAACCAAAATGGCAGATTATTCCATCTTGTTATTAGTACTTTAAGATTAATAATGACGTGAAGTTCTAAGATACCCAAATGTATGAAAACAAAGCTATACCAACAGTCAATACATTTACTCGTAGTTAAAAAATTCCGAAAAGTTAGGTTACATTTCATTTCTATTTACTGTATAATGTGCGATTAAATCGATAAACTATTAAATAAAGATTTAAAAAACATATTTTGTATCTGTAATTTAAACGAATATTTATAGTTTCCCAGAATATGTACAGAGAAATGAACCTATTACGTGGTCTGAGATAGAGTAGCTAAATATTTAAAATTATTTGATAGATTATCTGTGAAAGTATTCACAAGAAGACATAAGAAACTGAAAGTAGCGATAGACTTCATGATTTTTCTAATCAGAGTTTTATGTAGTTACTAGACTAATAGGTAATAGTGGCGTTTCACAGATATGTAATGGCTCTTCATATCTTGTTTTATAGATTTACCCTCGAAATAAAACTCGGAATCGAACCTCATTACTACGGAACAAGATGAGAGCCCATCTGTTCCCGTGGCATGAAGAGCCTTTTTTGAGTTATACGCCAAATGATATTATACGAACTTGTATCATACGCAATAGGAGGGGATAACGCTCGACCTCGGCCAATATTATTTGTTCTTATACTTTTATTATTTATACATAGGCCTATATTTCGCACGCGTATCTTTATATTTTAATTTATTCGTAACTGCAAAGGTCCAACATTTGAAATATTTATTCCAGAATGTTTTAAAAATTTTTATTCTATTCGAATACAACCGACATCCGATTTATATTTTTCCCCGAGGAAAGTCGGTAAAATACGGATACGTATTAGTAAAAGGGTTTTGAAGCGTATAAACGGGCGAATCTAGGTTTTTCGATGCCTAGTGCAATGGGGTCCCATTTCTTTTAGATTAAGAATCTTTAAATTGAAGTTTAAAATTCATTTTTAATAACATTAAAATCAGAGTTGAAATATATTTATTTATGAAATGGCTTTGAATGATAAACTTTATATCTTATATAAAAAACATAAGAAATAAAGAAATATTTACATTGATTAATTACTGTCCAATTACGTTACATTGCTTACAATAAAACAAAATAATACTATAAAATATCATTATTATTATTATATTGTTAACTATTTTTTACTATACGATAAGTGCTCATTGTTAATGAAAAAGTATTACAAATTTATGATAATAATTCAATTCTAAACTCTATTAGTCTGTATGTAAATCCACCCCTGCGTATAGAGGACAGGCGGGCATTTTATTACATACTTATATAAATAATAAAGTTGAAATAATTAAATACAGAAAAACGGCAGTATTTTGCGCCATTTTTCTGTATTTAATTACAAGTAAACAAATTCCGACTTTCAATAGTGTATACGTAGGTCATATTGAAAGTCATGAGCAACAATTTTTTAAATAAAGCACAATTTATTAATTACGAAAAACTAAGAACATTGTCATAACCTATAGACTATGGGCAGTGCCAGCAGTTGTGATATCATTAGTGTCCATCACGTGACCATAGACAGCCAGTAAAAAATGGATGCAACTGATGTTTTGTTTCGTCAGCGTGCTGTAATTGAATTTCTTGTAGATATGAATAGATTATTCTGTTTAATTATTTTTGGCTTTTACTTTCAGAAAAATGTTAAAATATTTTTTTGGAAAATAGTGTTTGGTTTCGTTTCACTCAGAATTTTAACAATACACAATTGATAACATAAAATTTTCCAATGAAACTATGCCTAGCATTAAATTTAACTTTTTAACATATCTTTTCGAATGTGAAGTTTTTAATGAAATCAATTTTTGTGGTTAATAAAAGCGATTCAAAATAATTTAATTCAGTAAAATATTACATACAATATATATACTTACAAAAAAAAGAAATATAATAACTAGATGAATGCGAGGCATTTAATTCTGAGCATTTTTGTTAAAGTATAACAAACTTTTGTATCTAAATACTGTACATGAATTTTAAAAAATTGTTTATTTATTGATTATACATTACACTAATCAAAAAATGTTCTCTTTCTAGTACTTGTTTCATAGTTTTAATTTTATTTATTCTGTAATATTGAAAGATTAATTTGCTATCATATCTTCTAGTTTTCTCACTACGCTTAGAGCTACGTATGATAGTCCGGCAACATTTTCTTTTTCTCCTATTTCAATTACTGCTTTTCTTAGTGATAGTCCTTGAGCTTTGTGTATGGTCAATGAGTATGCCACCGAGATTGGAAATTGTCTTCCTGCGCAAATTACTGCTTTTTTTGATAGAGTATGGAGCTAAATAAACACTTTTAAAACCAAAATCCAGAAAATGAAATTAGCAAATAAATAAAAAATAAAAACAAATAGAAAATGAAAATGCTGTAAAAGAAATTCACTAAGAAAAATTTTTGGAGAATGTGGACAAACAAATAGAAGCACGTGTAAAGAAAACGGAAACAAACTATTTACGCATGCTCTTTTTTAATCTTAAATAACATACGCAAGCATAAAATGCGCCGTCTAGCGGTTTAAATTAAAAACTAAGACTTTATTATATTTTATTTAACCACGACCGATTTTTACCAAAAACTATACAACTCATCTCATATAATCTTGTTTATATGAAACTGTGTCAATCTTATTTGATTATTTCTCACAATGAAGTGTCATATAAATGACACAGATGTAAAGAAAGCCTTGTGATATTTATATACAAGTTATCCTGAAAATTTCATAAATTTTGATTGTGTAATTTTTTTAGTTATCGCGTCACACAGCCGTGGTATTTGGTTTCTAAAATTAGTCTTCACTTAAGGATTCACTTAAAAATTAATCGTCGCTTAGGGCGCAGACTAAATATGTTAGTATAAATATCTTTTAATAGTATTGTATGCATTCAAATTTACATAAAAATATTGCATATTACTTTTCATCCAATAATCTATGAACGCGTTGCCTGGTAAAACAACTTTAATATAATAGGATAAGCAAGCCAATGACAGTCCGTTTAAAATAAAACAGACTGTAACATTGGCTCACTTATTCAGCCGTATTAAAGTCACTTTACCGGGCAACACTCACTGTATAATTGGATTTTGTGCTTATTACACCCATACAACTGACTAGTTTCACAACATAAAACATTTATTGCAAAAATTTTTTAATTGCAAATTTTGAAAATAATAAGTAGAATGGAATAAAACGAGAACAAAGAATGTTTTCTTTCTAAATTTAATAGAATATATT
The DNA here is from genome assembly GCF_000671375.1 of Centruroides sculpturatus. Lineage (NCBI taxonomy): Eukaryota > Metazoa > Arthropoda > Arachnida > Scorpiones > Buthidae > Centruroides > Centruroides sculpturatus. Next base: position 213,087 of record NW_019384432.1, on the reverse strand, counting down.
GTATTCACTAATTAAGGCATTATAAAAACAAAATAATAAAAGAGAATTAAATAAGTTTATTCGCATTCATCGCATCACAAAAGATTGAATCATTGGCATTAAAGGTAAATGATATCAGAATTGAAAAGAAAATAATTATTTTGTTATCTATTTTATTTGAAATATTATTATTATTTTACATTCGTCTGATGATCCTCTGTAAAATAGAGATATAAATATTTGCTCATTGTATTAAAGTTTTCCTTAGTAATTTTCGATTCTAATTATTTATTATGTCTAAATAAAGTTAAATAATTTATAAAGTTATAACGAATGCAATTACAAAAGAACGTAGGCCTATACATGCTACGCATATAATGATTTCAATTTTGATGATTTTTTACTTATTTCGTCTTGATACAATAACAAAACTTGAATTTTTATTATTAATTCTAGATGCATTGCATGTATGATACGTGAAATTATTAACCAAAAGTATGTAAATGTTATTTAAATTTTTTTTGTCTGTTTAGAAGGACAAGAAAGTAACATTAGTTTTCGAAATTGTATTGTTACATATTCAAAAATAAAATAAATTATATTTATATTTATTTGTATTTTTGAATAATTACATTTTATTATTTTAATAATTATTTTATTCGAAATAATAAATGACAAAAAATAATTGGTTACTTTTTTCTTTAGGAAAAAATAAACATGTGAATTGTTTAACTTTAAAACTGTGTTCAGAATATTAAAATTTTCTTTTTAACTTATAAACATAAATTTATTTTATGCCTGATTCTATAACATAAGCCTTTAAAAATAATTTTTATCAAATATTAATTTTATTTTATAATTGGGCTACAATACGAAAAAAATTGTAGACATAAATTTTCACTGTTGTTCGCCTGTCTTTCCTTAATCTCGAGAATGGAGTTAGATAGATACAAGCCGACACCATAAATGGAAAAATTAAAGACAGCAGACCCCGATATATGAGTGTCAGATGCAAACCAGAAGTTACGTTATTTCAATTCAAAAAATTTTCCCTGCAAAGTTTTAGATAGGCACGATAGGGACGACTCTGTTCTTAAAGAAAAAGTATGATGTATAGGAGCAAAACACTACTAATTTGAGGTGGAGAGCATCTATTTTAAGTTAAATTTATTGAAAATATGTTTAAAAATTGCAGCCCTGCAGTGTGACGATGTCACAATAAATAATTGCTCGTATAGAAATGAATTTTTTATTACATGTTTTTATATTTATTTAAAAATTTTATATATATAAGAAGAAATCGTTTAAAAGATTGCACCTCTCAGTACTTGTAAGGCTTACAGGACGGCACCCATTAGTGCCCTTTTGCTTATGTCAGGATTGAACCCTATTGACATAGAAATTAAACGCATTATTTGGCAGGAAAATCTCGTCACCTTACCCTGGAGAGAATATAGCGACTCGGATGTCGACAAAATGATTAGAATAGATAAGATTCCCGCAATTTGACCTTGATCGATGATATCAAAAATTCAGCATCGACAAAAATACCCTTCCGACTTACGATTACCACCCCTTCCACCAGTTGCCCCTGATGCCCCTTTACTTCAAAGATCCATGTTTAGGATTTATACTGACTGTTCCAAGATGGGTGACGATGTGGGTGCCGCTTTTGTAGTTTACTTCAACTTAGGCCACGAGCTTCACAACGCTTGCTTCCATCTAGGTACACACTGCTCGATAGCACAGACAGAAACCTTAGCTATTTATATGAGGTTAATTCACATTAGGCGTAGGAAGTTAGATTAGGGACTCAGCTTAGTTTCCGGTTAGCTTATGATCGATTAGGTTAAATTAGATTAGGGTTTGTTAGCTTTAATTGTCTGATTAGGTTCGTCCTAGGTTATGGTAGGTTGGTTTAGTTAGTAAGTTAACGTTTAAAAATTAAATACATAAAAAAAAATAAACTAAAAAATAATAAAAAAATTTGGGGTCTTGCTCGTTTTTCTCTGTCAGTCCGTTCGTCTCATCTAGTTTTTCATTGTATTCGTTTGCTTTACGCGCTGTTAAGTAGTAGCGAGGTTGAAGCCGAAGTTTTAAACGCGAAAACGTGTACGTCGGACTTTCAGTGCCGCTTTCCTTTAAGCCTAAAAGTTTGACAATGGTGTTTGGATAGTCAGTGAATCTTGCTAGACATTCCAAACACCGTGTTTGGATAGTCAGTGAATCTTGCTAGACATTCCAAACACCGTGTTTGGAATGTCGAGCAAGATTAAATCTTCGCTCTCAACCTCACTTGGGATTGAGGGCGAAGTTTTAATCTTGTTCGCTAAGTTTTAACCTCTCGTTTAAAACTTCGGCCTCAACCTCTCTAGTATTAATTAAGATTCGTGATCATGTTCAGTTTTATTAGTATTGAGTAGATATAAGTTTTCCTACTAACAGCCACTTGGCACTAACTTCTACACTTCGCTATTGGTAGCAGCACTCAATCATTGCTAGTTTTAGACACTTCGGTGGGACTACGGCTTTGCAGCCTAAAAAACGCACGCCAACATCAAACATAGAGGGGTACAGTAGCCTTATGTACTGTACGCTGTTCAGAGGAATCCTACCTTTCTCTACTGTCAATCTCCTCTCCTTCCTTCTTCTCCCATTTCACTTACCCTCTTTTCTGCCGGCTAAGCATTTCGTGTTCGGCCGATGTCTTTCTTGTATGTACTGTATGTATGCTTAAATTAACTCAAAACGAAATTTTAAAGTCTTTCGAGAATACTGTAAGAGCTCGATATTACGGACACCAATATAACGGATCTCGCGTTATTACGGACGGCTGATGTCGATCCTCTAAAAGTATAAAAAAAATTATAAGAAAATTCACGGCTATAATGCTATATAGTCTATATAATGCTATAATGCTATTCACGGCTATATATTATATAGTCCATAGTAGCTCCCGCTATTATGGACTATATTTCAGGTCCCATAGACCACCGTCCTTCCGTTAGGACTTTTTAGTCGCCGTTTTATTTTGTCACAGTAATCGTTTTATTTATTTCGTCATAGTCCCCGTTTTATTTACTTTATTTGCAAAAATAAATAAATATATAAATAAATAATAGGAAATAATATAAAATTCATTTTTAATCATTCTTTCGCGGCAATTTTCACATTATGTTTAGTTTCTATTTCGTTTTCTCTAAGAGCGACAAGTCTTGGATTTATTGACAACGCTATGAATCATGAAAGAAAACGAAAAGATTTAGATTTAATACAAAAAATAGATATAATTCGTCAAGTTGAAAGTGGAAATTCTAAAGCTAAGGTTGGGTGAAATAGGCCTAAATGTCTCTGAATAAGTAGTTAATTTCAAACATTTGGAAAGCAAGAAAAAAACTATAACAGGCTTTTCTTATATACAATTCTTAAAAATATATATATATTTTTTAAAAATAACGAATAAAAATATTATTTTCACAAGTTTAAAAAGAATGTACTTTATATACTTTACAACTGAAATTTTGCCCACTACGTAATTGACTTTTGTCCACAATACCTATATGCAGTAATGGACAAGTCTATATTAATATATTAACAAAAAGTACTCAGCAAATCAACAAATATATAAATAACACCTTATCTTTGCCGAGAAATATATTTATTTCAAAAACAAACGTTTTCAGCCTGATTTACAGGCCATCATCAGGTTGAGAACGAAATTGGAATTAAAGCATTCCATTAATAGAATACAAACTTCAAATTAAAATTAAAAATAACCTAACGGAATAACAAAAAATAAAATTAAAAAATTAAATAATGAAATAACATAAAAAACAAAAATAAGAACATAGAAGTATTAAGAAATACAATTACTGACACCTCTAATAAAACTACTATTTTAACTGAGAGTTCTTAGTAAATTTTTTAATCGTAAACTTCCATGCAAAGGGAAGGAAAACTTTCGGTATCCTTCGCATTCAAACAGCCTTCCTGTAGTTTACTCCTATAAATCTGAATCTTTTCAGCGGTCATCGCCAAAAATGGCGAAGATAAAGGTTTAATAATGGCTGCCTCATTCTATTTGACTACAGAGCCTTATGTTTGCGCTATTTAAGACAAAATTGTTGCATTAGACTCCTTTCTGATATTATAACTATGTTCCTTGAGTCTGGTCCCAAACTCCTGGTGGTTATTCCAATATAGTCTTTTTTTAATATCCAATTGCATATTCTCATAAGGAATTCTATAAATTCCTGCTTTCTCCTCTGACTTTATATTATCTTTATCATCTCTGAGGATTTTGTATCAATTTGGGGCCCTCTATATAAGCATTCTCGAACCTTTTCTGTCAGCAACCTCTTTCATAACGATATTCATACTTTCATTATAGGTAAATTTCACGACTCTGAATGAAAGTATGAATATATAGGAATATAGTTATAATATGTTATAATAGATAAGGTGTTATTTATATATCTGTATTACTATATATACACACATACACACAATCTTTTATTTAGGTACAGTACATATAAAACGTACATTTCCGGTACCGCATAGGCATAACCGGATTAGTTATACTTGTAACTATATTTAACAATTATTTAATAACAATCATGAGTTTTTAATTAAAGTTTTTAATTAAAGTTTAGGATTATTCTAGAATAAAGATGAAGACATTATTAATTTGTAAAATAGTTTGTGATCTAACAATATTATAAATTATTTGTGACATTTTTTTTCGTATCAATAAATATTAATATTTATATATACATATATAAGTTTTCTAACAATGTCTTTAAGTATTTAAATAACATATATATGTGAGGTGAAACATAGTTATTTAGTTAACAAAATATAAACAATTTTTAATACAATTGTAATGAATGCTATAAGTATAAGAATAACAATAACATTTATGATTATTTATATTCACATATATAAATTGTGGTTTGTATATGTTTTATTTAATTTTAATTTTAAAATTCTATAATAAAAATTTATATTAGAGAGAGTAATATGACAGTTCATATTTGGATATGAGAGAGTGAATATAACAGTTCATATTCATTTAACACTCATTCCAATTTGCCTGAAGATCCTCATTGATCTTCAAATCACAAGACACTCCTTGCAGTCCACAAGCTGATCAACAACAGTTCGATTGGAGAGTTCTGAACAACATTCTTATTCAGTCACTACAGCACCCCTTCCCATCCACCTGATGATCCTCGAGTATGATCCTGGGAGAGTCACAATCGATAAGTTCGCCACGCAAAATCACCGGGATGAATCTTGAAAGAGTTTCACAGATCGACGAGTTCATAGTTTTTCAGAAAGTCACCTTCTAGAATTTCTGTCCTTCCAGCCCCACCAACAATAACTCAACAAAACACCATTAATATGTTGTGAGACTCGAAAATTTCTCCAAAAATCCTGTAATCATGGATTAACCGATTATTGAAATCAATAACAGTCTATCCTAATTTTGAAGTTACGCTGTCACAATAATTTGCTGTACATCAAGACCGCAACACCGATCAAAGCAATGACAATCACAGAGAGTCTTAAAAGTTACATACTGAGTACCCAGAATTTATTAAATACTGTTAGGTCCGAAGTACCATGATGTGCAGAGGCATTACGAGTATATACATATATATACAAGTTGAAGGCCCTCCACTTACATACACTATGGCTTCGTTAATCGTATAGAGCTATTGTTATATGTGCCGTAGTTCGTAAGTTTGTAGGTAATTGGTTTATGGTGTGAACACCAGTTATTTGTTTTTTTAATTTTTGTAGAAATTAGATTTAATTTGGTGCTTTAATTATTGCTAAAGCAGATGCACTATCGCTTATAATGATGATGTTTTTGAGTTTGTATTCTCTGTTTGTCCACCATCAATTAGGTATGTATTGTGTTGATATCGTTGTATTTTTTAACGAGTATTTGTAGATAGTAGAACATTTCCTTGTTATTAATCAATTCGTGTTGTGTACAAGACAAAGAAATACCTAGCTGAATAGCAATTGTTTTTAGGTCGAGTCTTTCTTGTTCAAACATTAGGCAGTTGAATATATAGTGTTCACTCCCATCAACATCACCACATATTGAACATCTATTGATATTTAAGTTTGCAAATCTATTTAAGTACTTTGCAAATTTTCCATGATCAGTGAAGAATTGTGTTAATAAGTGTGTAGGTTGTATCCAATGATATTTGTATATGTCCTTTATAATTGGGAAGAACTTGTACGTAGTTATCTCTTTGTATGTATTCCATTTCTGCTGCCATTTATACAAAACATCATTCCATAAAAGTTTTTTAGCTGTCTGTAAACTAATTTTGTTGTATGATATCGTTAAATTTTGGTCATTAGTGGCCGACTTAGCCAATTCATCCGCTCTTTCATTCCCGATAGTTCCTTCGTGTGCTCTGGTCTACATAAAACTATAATTGTTTTTAGAGGCAGTTATTTGTTCTTTAATTTTGTAGAAATTGGATTTAATTTGGTGCTTTTAATTATTGCTAAAGCAGATGCACTATCGCTTATAATGATTATTACTATATACAGTGGAATCTTTACAAAGAATCCTAAATTCTTGATAACAGAAATGAAGTAAAAATACATTGATCTAGATTCGGAGAAAACATTCGCGAACTACAGATATTTCCTCTATAGCCTTTATCGAGATCCGTTCTAACGTGATTTTGTAGTAATGTACAGTGCAGTACTTTTTGATATAACGAACAAATTGAAATAACGAGTTATTACAATAAAACGGACTTTCATTATAATGGACAAATTTCTTCGGTCCTGTCTGATGGTTCGTTAAATCGAGCTTTTACTGTAATTAGATATGTTACCGCTAAAGCTCGAAAGTCGTTAATGTGTACATTACCTAGCTAATCTGCAAATTAACTAGGGTGATCCGTTAAAGTTGTGAAAACTATTCCATTTCTCAAATTACCTAAATAATGTGCAGAGTATCTAGGTAATCCGCACATTACCTACTAGGCACTCGGTAAAGTGAAAACAAGATCTTTGCCACAAATAAATGTACCACAAATAGGTGTACTTGTCGCAAAAACCAACTGCTATGAAATTCAAAGTGTCACCAATCTTTAGACTGCACTAATAAGTAAGCACAATTGGATAATGTTACCTATGGTGAGTAAAATGGCGGCTCGTCTCTGATTCCAGCAAAGAGAAGAAAGGAAACAGTGGGACGTACGTTCTAACCTAACCTATTCTAATAATTTGGTTCGTAATAATGATGGTAATTTATTAGAATAGGTTAGGTTAGAACGTACGTCCGCACTGTTTCTTTTCTTCTGTTTGCTGGAATCAGAGACGAGCCGCCATTTTACTCACCATAGGTAACATTAACTGCACAATTATATCACGCGATCACCAGAAAAAGTATAACTTTATTATTTATCGTCTCCGGTCCAAAAGTAGGATATCGTTGAACTCGTCTCGGTCCCCTCAGTTCAGAAGATACTCAGTCCCGAAATTCCATAGGTGGTTATCTATATAATAATTTCTCTAATTGTATTAATATTTTAAACCGTTTGAGTTTTTGTATATTTTTTAATTGGTTGATAATTGATTCTATCAACTAATTTGTCGATTGTTTGATTGTATTAACTTGATTCTTTAGATATCGAAAATTACATAAAGAACATTATGTTAATTTAAGCGTACAGAAACGTTGCTGTTGTTCCAGCAAAGATCTTATTTTCACTTTACCGAGTGCCTAGTATTTAGATAATCTGCACATTACCTAGGTAATTTGAGAAATGGAGCAATTTTAGCAACTTTAACAGATCACCCTAGTTAATCTGCAGATTAGCTAGGTAATGTACACATTAACGATTTTCGAGCTTTAGCGGTAACAGATATACAATAGACGTTTGATTCAGTTATTGCTGCTATTCTATTAAATAAAATAAAAGAATTGATTACTATGAAATTTTAATCCCACTGTTCCCAATGTTTAAATAATTTTTATTTAGAGTATCTATCGTCAATTTAAACAGTTTTACATGTTTTCCTTTGAACCAATAAATGGTATCTCGCAAGGTTACGTTTTATGAACTCTAGTGTTGTTTGCTTGCCTCAACTGTGTTATTCCACAATGTGCCTCTAAATTTATTTTTATTGCAGATAATGTTAAAATAATTAACCGTAATTTGAATATATTACAACAGAATGTAAAAAAAAAGTTCACATTTATTTTAAACAAATATAATTTACGTGTAAACGTAAAGAAAACTAAACTTACAGCATATACTTTCTCTTTTTCATAACCTGCTGTACTGTCTTTAGTATTAGATACACAAATTATTAATTACCTGGAATTCAATCGCGGTTAAAAACCATGGCATTATTTTTCACTCTAAATTACTATTTAATGAACATATCAGATATATTAAATAGAAATTGGCTATAAAAAGATATATGTTATAAAGAGATTCTAGTAAAAGTGTCAAATCATTAGTTATATTAAAAATTAGCACAGGAAAAAGCTCTATGAGAAGTCAAGGACCAAGTAAACAGTAATAGGCTCTTCGTGTATAGGCCAGCACTTCTAAATCAAATCTAGAATCTGTTTAACGCTTCACAAAGTATACTTGTTAATATTAATAGATAATTAAGTAATTTACTTACTTTAATGACGTTAAGAATCTTTGTTCTCATCGTGAATCTCCGCTTTTGCCCGAGTGTATAGCTTACTTTGATTCTTCGCTGTTTTATATACAAATTTTTCAATAAATATTTATTTTCTGATTTTGTAAATTTATATGCTTTCCTATTTTATTTACGTAATGATAGTTTTATTTACTCTTCAAGTTTGCTTTAGCTTTTCTCAACGTGCTTTTTAGGCACAGAGAAATCATTTTATTGGGAGAAGTTGAGTCTAAATAATTATATACGAATATCTTTTTAAATTAATGTATGAAAATCTTATATAGCATTAATTAGGTTTTATATATATACCGACATATATATTATTCAATTGTTTTAATTTTTTCTCGAATAATTTTTTCATCCATTAATTAAAATGTCAAATAACTTAATAGTACTTTTAAAATAAAAATGGTTAAAAAGATTAAAATATTTTTTAGTCATGAATCAGTTTAAATTTTTCAAGAATATATACGATAGACCATAATAAAATATGACTCCTATTTTATTTTAAAGCAATCGTGTTGAAATTCACAGACACTAAATTATATATTACGAAACATATTCTGGTAAGAGATTTTGAGTCTCATATTATTTTGTGATCTTGATTGCCTGAAATGTTAAGGCACATGCTCACATGGCCTCTTGTTTCCTCAAAGACTTTCGACAACATTTCTGACGTTACAAAACACAGTTGCCACAGTTTTGTCCAAAAGCTTCTGAAAAGAATTTCGTCACACAAACGCGATTCTTCACAAAATTCGAAGGGAAGAAATCCAGGGGTAAGATCGAATATTATCTCGGAGACCATGAGATATCACTATCTCGCTCAATGCACAGAAGAGGTTATTCAGAATATCATAAACCTCTAGTGATCAGTAATGTGTAACTTCGTCCAACCAAAGTAAGACTTCACTATTGATCAAATGCTGTTGCCTCATGTTTGAAAGGACAATTTCAGTCGGGATAGCATTAAAAGTCTTTCTAATATGATAATGTCCCAGGAAAAAGTAAGGTCGTGCAATTATTCCCGACAACATACAAACATACATATAACTGCAAGCCTTTCTTTTCGCGTTTGAAGTCCTTTGTGAATTTCAGTACGATTGTTTTAAAATAAAATAGGAGACAATATAGACCATCCTGTATATGATAAAGCAGAAATATTAATAATAAATAAGGATTGCCAATCTTGAAGCATCTGTCTAGAACAGATATGGGAGACCTATTTCAATCGGAAGACCATATCTTATTTCAGAAGTTCTCATTTATTACAGATAGCGTAAGTATCTACATTAAGCATGCATGCAAGAAAAATATAAGTTATATAAATTTTACTTGGACTTGTTTTGTTTCAAATCAAGACAGCTAACAGCATAATTTACAATAATAACTTAAAATTCTTAACTGTCATGAATTTTAAGTTATGAGATTATGTTATTACTTATCTTAAGCCATAGGTCAAAAAGAACTATATAATATCACAACAAGAATTAATTTAAAAAGTTATAACTATAAATAATAAAGTTACCGTCAATTATAAGTACAGCATTTTTAATAGATATATAAATACGAGTATATCTAGACTCAATTTTCAAATATACTATATAATTTTTACAAAAAATTAGATAAATAAAAATATCAATTAAAAAGTATAAAAGTTACTGTGCTTGAAATTAAAATACTTTATTAAGAATTGTGCTATGTCATACTATAATATATTAATGCGGTAAGGTTCTAACTGATTGCATTCCTAAAGATCGTTAGTTCCGCCTTTCACGATAACATCTTTCATATCGAACGTGATTTCTAATAACTTTTGAATAAGTAGTTATTCAAAAGTTTAAGAAAGAGTAAAGAGAAAACATTAAGAGTATATAGAATAAGAATATGAAAAGGTAGGTAATATTAAATCAGCGATATTTTTCAAAAAAGATTTGCATTTAGAATGCAATTTATTACTATATTTTGCTGTATAATTCGTCTCGAACATTTTCTCGAATACTCGTTGTTCTGAATATCTAGCATTTTATTTCATAATTTTATTGATATTTTGAAATGATTGTTTAACCAGATGAGAATCTTTTTAAAACAAGTTTTAAACTTACAGAACCTTTCATTGGAGTAACATATGATTAAAAGAATTTGAAAGCAGTTTCAATAGTGATTGAATAAATGTCTACAATATATATATAAAAAACATAGCGCCGACAATTTTCAATAGATGACTTTAATAGAAATTGTGTGGGAAGATTAATACAGGTTTCCTGAAAGCAATGAACATTTAGAGCTGTAGTGAAAAATGTACATTAATATACTCTGTTTTATTTGTAGAAATATCATACACTTTGTTTAGTATGTAGGTATATGAAATAAGAAAAGTTATTATGGTTTTTCTAAGCTATGTTATAGTAAATAGAATAAATCTAAAGAATAACTGTTCTGTTATAAATAACTAAATCCACACTTTTATTTTTATAAGTAACTGTTCGCTTTCTTCTTTCTAATAGCAATTCTTTTATTCCTTTATTTACATAATAAAGGTAATTCCGTAGGGCATTGCGGCTACTGTATTGTGCAAAAATAGTTATTTACACAATAATACTCTTAAGTGTTAAAGCAAAAATTGTTAACAGACGTAGATCTCTGCTAAGTTTACGACTACACCACTGTAAACATCCATTGTTAAAAAGTAACAAATCAGATTTGATTTAAATATTGTTTTTGAGACCATATTTCAAATTCCATTTACGTTCTGAAAAATGTTTTAACCTCATGTATAAAGATACATAATAATTACATAAACATTAATAGTAGTCATATTTGCTAATACTTTCATTATTGTTAACAACATTGTGCTAATGCTGATTTCAAGAAAAATAATTGATGACCTGTAAGATACAATGCATATAATACAAATTAATAGTAAAAATAATTTATTTGAAGCGTTAAATGCACTTCATATAAACACAATGAAATAATATAATGTTCTTAGTCCACAATAATTAAAATATTTTTATCTTAAAATTTCAGCGAGCAATTATTTATTGTGACATCATCACAATGTCGGTCAGCAATTTTTAATCATATTTTAAATTTATTTCATTTGAAATATGTGATCTCCATCTGAAATTTGTATAGTCTTGCTCCTGTACATTATACTTTTACAGATAACAATCTAGTCATGCCGGTCATCTATGTAATTCCGTTCTGGGAAAAATATTTGAATTAAAATCACTTAACTTCTGGTCTATATAGAAAGTTGGTATCGGGCGTACTGCCTATAAGTTTTCCATATCTTGTCTCGTCTTTCATCTACCTAACACCGTTCTCGAGATTAAGGAAGGACAACCAACAGATAGACAGAGGAAATTTATAGGTCTACAGTTTTTCCAAATTCCAGCCCAATTAAGCACTTCATTGTTTAATATGTATTTAATTTTGTAATCATTGGAGAACATAATTTTAAGTAATTCATAATTTTATCAAGATTAAATATGGATCAACAATGTTAAGAAATTAAGTTCGTATTTTTTTGTTTTTTACTCTATAGGACTCGTTGTGTGTGGTTATCTTAATCGTTTTTAGTAAATCTCGGGAAAGCCGAAACTTGAGGAGGATGGAAACCTTCCAGAGGCGAAAAGTTTAAATATTTTTCAGTAAAACGTTTACATTAGGAACCTATGACACGCGGACAGAATGAAAGTAATAGTGTTATTGCAATCCAAACACAGGAAAATTGATGGAAAAGCCGGAAACTCGTCTGTTCTATATTTTTCATTACAATAAAATGAATAAGCATACTTCGGCAATAATAAAATCGAAAATAAGCATAAAGGTTGCTGCAAATTATAACGTGTAGAAAAGAAAAGAAAGGGGAAAGTTAATATAGTAATAAATAAAATAGAATTAACTGAATTTACTTTTTGTGAAATTATAGAAGAGAGAAAAATCGCACTTGAATACTAATTACACCCATCCTCTGATTGTTCTGATTGAGGCCTATCGAAGTTAGATTGTTTTATTAAAAACTGAACTTTGCCCACTTATTTATATGTAAGATTTTTGCAATATACGTATATATCGCAAACAAATAATAAACATGTTGAAATCGTAAAAGAAAAAACTTATTTTTTTAATCCAATCTCATAAATGCTCAAAGAAACATTTCATGGCGTTTGTTTAGGGCAATAGAAAGTAATAAGGAAAAGTTGTACGACTACATCCTACAAAGTGGAAAACTTCGAGACACGGAAAAACAAAATAGTTCTGTCGACTTTTACAGGTTTTACTGTATGAAGTAAAAGTTGGTGAAACTGTCAGAATTGGAAGTAAATTTAATAATTTTAAAAATAGTATATTTCAATTCATATATGAAATTTTATTTAATTTCGGCCAATGTGATCAATATAACGTGAAATTATTGCTAATCTTTCTATAAAATGTAGTCACTAATAATTTATAAATTTTCCGCTCTGCATCACAAACAGGGCCTTTATTTGAAGGCATACAATGAAGGGATCAGATGATCAGAGACTGGGTTTGACTTATCCGAAAATCCGAAACAGATCACTCATGAAAAATTTTATGAAATTCTTGATCCCGATTCGAACTCGGATTCCCCAGAGTGGTAGGTTTATGTATTCAGCCACCCGGTCTTTAGGCCCAAATTCATAGCTGCAAGTATAATATCTGCATAGAACTCTGCCACTATCGTAAAATTTTACTTTTAAAGCGAGACGAATTTATTCATGTTACGTTTTATAACATTTATTCGGTTAATACTCGAATTATGTGTAGATTTCAGCTTTAATTCTTAGACTTTTAAAAAGAAGGAAGAGAATATTACTGAATTTTATTATGACAAAAAATTTATAAACAAAACTTATAGAATTTCATTTTTTTTCATTTAAAATGGAAATAACGGGAATTAATTTAGGTTTTCTTAATAAACGCCGGAATTTATGAGAAATTCAGAATAATTAGTACAGGTCTAGTATGGGTCCGAAATTAACAATTAATATTTCAATACTATAAATGAATTTATATGTTTAATTTAGTGAACTATTTATACCTTTATATTTATTTTACAAATCGGTTATTTCATTTTAATCCTCAGATATTTAAAGTATAATAAATAATTATAGCGTTCTACTCAATTTATAATAATTATTGCCTTGAAAAAGTACTGTAGACTATTTAGATTTAGTCATCAGTCGAATGCATTAGCAATGTATTTAATTACAATTCATAGTATAAAGTATACTTTTTTGAGGAGATCGAGGATAAACGTTGGTGACAATATTTCATGATAAATGAATGAGAGACAATGGTTGAACCAATCGTTGATCTACATCGAGACTTAATGTTAACATTTGCAAGATGCGATCAGCGAAGGATGCTTTAGAAAAGTTCTTTGACAAAAGAATAACAAGTAGGAAATGATAATGACCCACTCTTTACATTTACAAAAAATTAGAAAATAAATACATAAATAAGTAAAACTAAAAATAGGTTTGGTATTTTATCTTTGCATTTGTTTTAGTTTCAACAATTTATACAATCGATAATACTTTATTTTTATAGCTGAAATAATGAATTCATTTTGAGTATGTTTGGAAATATAGTAATTCTGAAACAAAGTTTTTAAATAAAAAACATATTAAAATGTTTTGAAAGTAACTTAATTGGGCTGCAACTTTTAAAAATTGCAAACCTATTAATATAAATTGCCACTAGCGTCTATCTGCTGTTTGTCTGTCCTTCTTAATCTGGAAAACGGAGTTAGATAGATAAACTTGAGACCAGAGGTGAGAAGCTTAGAGATAGGCGGCCCCGATTAACTATATAAATACTTCAATTTAGACCGGAAATCACGTTATTTCAATTCATAATTTTTCTCTTGGACAAAGTTAGATAGATGACTGGCATGATCCTATTGTTAACAGGAAAAGTGTGATATACACAGGCAAAATACTAATAAAATTGAGAGCATTGTGACGAAATATTAAAACCTTGCATTGTGACGATGTGACAACAAGTAATTGCTCGTTCAAAATACTAATTGCGTTTAATAAGACGAATATAAAGAAAACAGAAATAAAAAATTAGTATAAAATTATTTTAATAATATAAAAATGCATTGGAAACATAAAGATAAATTAAACACATAAATAACGGCATTTCATAATTATTATTTTATTGAAATATTATAATAGCTAACTAGGTAACATCGTTATATCATTAGTGGCATTATTACTTTCATAGAAAAACAGTTCAAAAACATTTATTCTCTTAATAATATTTTTATTTAAGCGAGAAAATGAGCAAATCGAACGTTAAATCATGTAGTTACAACAGTTCTCAATAGTTTTCTTTTTAAAGTCTGAAAGAAAAATATACAAATAGACGATTATACATGTGAGAACGATTACTTGATACAAAATTCGGAAATTATTGTCATTAAAATTCCAAGAGGTATTCACTTTATTTTACTTTCCATCAAATATTATAGATAGCCTTAAATAAACAAATGAACAGAAAATATAATTGAATTAATGATTGTTTTATCAAAAATATTTTGAATTAGACATTTTGAAGGTCGTTGTTATTCAGTTTAATTCACTCTAATTTCTTATCAAAATATCAAAATTAGAAATAAAACAACCTTTGTTACAAATTCATATTTTTTTCACCATTTCTATTAGTTTGTTTAAAAATTGAATATAGTTATTGTGATTATTTTCACGTAAATATACGCTTTTTGTTGTTATTTGTTCGTTATTTGTTCGTAAAATACAGCTAAAAGGAAGATAACTGATACAAAAACAATATCATACTCATGTTTATGCTTATATAAAGTTGCATATAAGTTATACGTCATATATTAAAAAAACTTCTTGCCTGTATTAGTTAATTCTACAGACCCAGCCTATTTAATTAACTTTTCAAAATGCGTGGCGTAGTAAACACTAGTATTGTGTTTTATTCCTTTATGTGTCTTTGGAATAAAACACAATACTAGTGTTTACTACGCCACAAATATAAAACAGGACACGGTTTCAAAACACAAATTTTCAAAATGCATTTCGGCCTTACTGGCCTTTATCAATTAAATAACATACAAAAAACAAACATTAACTATAGTGACAATCTACTTTATTAATAGGATTCTTTATTATCACTAGGACAGTAACACAACAACATTAAACAAGTCAAGTAAAATCCTTGTGAATAGACCTTCTGTCTTCTTTATGGTTGTGGTAATTTTCTATTCCTTTGTCTCCACCACATCTGTAGGATATGCTGGTTCAATTTCCTTTTCCTGATTTTTATATTCATTTGGATTGTTTTGGACCCATTTTTTCATTACGATTATGGATGTTTTGATCTTGATATGCAAATTAACTCAGTAAGTTTAATCAGCAATCGAATAAAATAATACTGCAACATAAAATATAACTATCAAAACTCTGCAGTAACCAAACATTGCAATGGTAGAGGATGTGAAATAAGTTTATCTTCAGTAAAAGTTGTAAAATCCGAAAATAATATGTATAAAAGCCAACTGTGTGAACACAGAAATAATAATAATAAAAAAAACAGAAATAAAAATAGTAACAAAATCTTGTTACTATTAATTTCCCGCCTGTTTACTATCATTAATCAATGATAGTAAACAGGCGGGAAATAAATCATACATGGTATGATTTTTTAAACATAAAAGATTAATTCTGTTTAATTGTTATGTAGGTTATTCCATAGTCATGTAATTCTTTCCTGTGAATATACGTGGTTCACAGGTAGTTGTTAGCTAGCAGCAGATGTTTTGTGATATCCTATTGGAAACAAGCAGTAAAACTAGTGATATAAACACATATTGCAGTATTTTTGTATCCGAAGTTCTGATTAAACTAACTGAGTGAATCTGTATATCAAGACCAAAACATGTGTAAAGTCATCCATAATCGTAATGAAAAAATGGATCCAAATGAAAATAAAAATCAAGAAAAGCAAATTGAACCAGCATATCCTACAGGTATGGTGGAGACAAAAGAATAGAAAATTACCACAACCATAAAGAAGACAGAAGGACTATTCACAACTGCGTGAATAGTTTTTATAAGGTTTTTACTGCACTTGTTAACATTATTGTATTACTGTCCTTGTGATAATTTAGAATCCTATTAATAAGGTGTATTTAATAATTTTTAATATTAATAATTTTACTATTAACGTACATTGTAACGTTGGCAATTTTCAGCATAGATTCTGTTTTTTGTATGTCATTTAATTGATAAAAACCAGCAAGGACAAAATGCATTTTGCAAAGTTAATTAAATAGGTTGGGTGTGTAATAAGCATGTTCATTAGTATAAGAAAATAAATAGTTTTAGTAAGTTATATGTAAGTTTTAGTTTTCGATTTCATTTATTAATATCGTAGGAACTACTTACGGAACTATTTTCAAGATAATTTTTTTAGTAAAATTAAAGAGTTGTTTTTCATTATATAAATTAGAAAATGCTTTTGTTGTAGCTACGATTATTAAAAATATAGTTCATTTTCCCTGAGGCAAATTTAATATCAAAATTATTATACATGAGCAATAGGAAAAATATATCATCTTATTAATATAAATGTAAACAAAAATAAATTTAAATATTTTATGAATTTTTGAGAACAATGTAATAAATATATTATGATTCTATCACTGATAAAATCGTAGTATTAAGATTTCAAAAAAATTTATCAAACAATAATAAAAGTTCCTAATAAGTTTTAAATTATTTTATTTTTTTAAATAATTGTGAGTTTCTCCATTACTCTATCTGTAAATACAATAATATTCTTAATATATATTTTTTATTTATTTTAATCAGATACTTTGTTGTGTGTAGTTTTGTAGCATTCGTATGTACGAAGTAATAAATAAATAAAATTATTAATTTATGTAATTTCATTTATTTTTATTTTACTACAGTGTGGCCAAAATTCCTTCTTTTATAAATTTATTAATTATTTTATATTAACTTATTTACTATGACGACCATCAGTGAATAAATACAGTGTAGAATCTTAAAATTTAGCAACATGTGTTAACTTGTTTTAATCTTCCTTTATTTTAAATCCTTTTTGCCGCTATAACTCCTTTTCCTCTGCCCATTATTTACTTTTTGATATGGCGCAGCTTAGCCTATATGGCTCTTGTGCTTCAATAAAACCACAAAAAACCAACCAACCAACTAACTAATCTTTGCCTATTATAGGTACAGTACGGTCAAGCCTACAATGGAGTGGCTGAGAATGAGTAACGGATACGACAAACCCGAAATGAGCGCCAATTATTCCCTGGTATTCCTGCCAGATTTGATCTTGGTGCCTCAAAGTAGTAGTCACCGAAACTTTGTTTTACTTGCTCATAGTTACTTCAAAGTCTCATTGCAAATTTCTAGAAAAACAGAAAAAGATTTTCGAACAGATCTTTCATCAAAGTATTTTATTTTGGTCAATGAAAAATAGATGATTTTATTAGCTAAACATTGTTTAATGAAAACGATAATAATCTTATTTATTTCTTTAATTATTTAAAAAAAAATTATCGTAAATAAATATTGATTAAATATTCAATGATAATGTAATTATGTATATAATTTGTTATTAAACTATTGTTGTACATAAATATGAAATAAAATTTGTTAGTTTAAAAAATTTTAATAATCAACTGTAAATTTCAAGAATCAGTTTAGCAACTGTACTGAATATTTAACATTATTCTAGTATTGTCGGAAAATTCAATATTTATTGATTAACCTATATATGATGAATAACCTATAAACCAACACGACCGGATAGACGAGCGGTTAAGGTGACAGCCTAGCTCTCTGGGAGATCCGAGATCGAATCTGGACGGGTCGAAAATACCAAGAATTGGAGTATTTCGGACCTCATCCCTTTGCTATGATATCCAACTTCCCCATTATGGGTCTGGCTGAACTTATAATGGGCTTGCCAAAACAGAGACTCTCTTGTGCTTACAAGGCGGAAAGAGTTTAGAAAAACTATAAATCGATCTTTTTTAGTGTATAATAATTATTGCTATTTAACAAAATAAATGAATAAATTTATTATTATTGACATATCAATATTATGAAAGTTAAAACACATTTACTGTAAATATGGAATAAAATCAATTTAACATAAGTGTATTAATACAGCAATTGCATTATAGAATAAATTATATCATTTTAGTATTGATGATAATTGTTGTAATGAAATGTCTTAAATGATTATGTTGGCCATATCACTCAAAGATTTTATTTTCTTTGTTAAATTTGAATCTCATAGAAAACATTCTACCATGAACACGTGGCTTAATTTCAGACCATTGAACCTATGGGAAATTAAGCGACTTGTAAAATAGTTAATTAAGCATTGTTATTGTCAGAGAAACTTGTAGTGTGTATCCATCGCAATGGGATCGTACATTAGATAACAATAGCATAAAGCCAAAAAAATAATTATTCTGAAATTTGTTTTACTCATACAATTTCCACGTTTTCCGAGTTATTTTCTAAATTTTATTAGAATATTTTAAATTAATAAAAATAAAATTATTAAATAAAAAAAAAGTATTTTTATTCAATTATTTACAGTATAGTTCTCCTTGAATTTCTTTTTAAAATTAGCTTTGTTGTCTAGGTTCGTCTTGTTAAATGCATTCAAAGTAAATGCAGCCATGTATGAGGTTTTTAAGGTATAAAATTGTAAAGGATTTAATACTGTAAATCAATCAATCAATACTATAATCTCCATTAAATTTAAATGAATAAATTATTTATAAAAACACAATTTGCACATTTAAACCGTTCTAAAATGCTTTCAGCATAAATAAATGTTATAGAAAGAAGTTATGAAGTTATTTTATATACTTTATGATATTCGTCTATAGTATTTGTTGTAACAATTTCACATTCATCTAACGAAAGTTGGTCAACCATTTAAAATACCATTTAATAACTTATTTATAAGTTACTGATTGAGTTTATACAAACAATGTTTAAACTTATAGCTATCTAATTCAGAAAGTTAATTACTTCTGAGAGAATAATTTGCATTATAATAAATGATAAATTTGCAAGTAAGATTATATGCAGAGTCAAAATTATTCTATAAATTTAACAAATTTTCGATATTACAAATGAAATTAATAAAAGTTAACATCAAAATTTTAAAATTATATTTTTATTTGTTTAGTAAATTGTGTAAAATATACCAAAACATTTTAAAAGCCGATTAAATTTAATTTTGAGTTTAACAAAGTATCAAACAAAATTAAATTTTATTTTANAAAAATATATTCATTAACTTTCGGATTATTAATAAATATTAGAAGGAATTTACGATCGGTAGGTAATTATTCGGGTTCGTTATTGATTAAAAAATATCGAAGAAATTATTCTCTAAGGTGGCAGTAAATTGCTTGATTACCGATAGACTAAATTGTTATAATGTATAAATTAAAATAAAAATTAAAAATAATAAAAAAGAAGGTTTAATTTTCTTTATTAATAATTATATTTGTAAAACTAAGAACATTTTAAATATCAAGTAGAATATTCTTTTCAATATCAAATCACTCGTAACTTGAAACATAATCGAATTCAAAAATATTGGAGAAAAGCGTGTTTCCTTTTATGATTTATAGATATTCAAGAATAATATTTTAAAGAATTTAGTATAAATGATATAATATTTTAGAAAAATTATATATTTGAATTGTGAAGTTGAAAAATAACTTTTTTGTATATATGAATAACTTCTTTGATAGCCACTATTAAGGTATTAAATTATGGTAGAGAAAGGGATAAAAGTATTTTCGTTTAGAGAATAAAGAATTGATATTATTTTCTACAACAAGAAATAATAAAAGGTGAATGAAAGTAGGCCTTAAACTAAAAATATCTGAATATGTATTTCAGAATGACCAAATATACTTTCTGAGAAAATTCATATTGTTATCTATTTTTTTAAAAAAGAATCATTAATAATATTGATTTTAAAATATTTATACAGCAGTTTCTAAAATAAATATCAGTTCTTTTTGAAGTTAAATATTTTAGTGTAAATGATCGAAGTATTATTGTTACTACTAGGTTACTGACGATAGAAGCTATAATAAATCAATTTATTTAATTTATTTCATTTAAAATTTAATAGTTAATTCGCGAGTTTTATTTTATATTTATGATAACTTTCTTTTCCTGTAATTGCAGTGAAAAAGAATGATTGTTAGTTTTGTAATCACTTTCTAATCAATTAAATTTCTGTTCATCTTATACATAATTAATTATATAAAATAAAATTTAATCATTTAACTTGATTAAGTTACCGTTCGATTGAAATCCTCCAGAATAAATTTCCTAATTTATCAAATATTAAAGCAGTTTTTATAAATATAGTTATATTTGTGATTTTATTTTATAGTATTAAATGTAATAAATTTCATTTTTTAAAGACGAGTAATAAATACATATTTTTTCTTTTTTGTTTTGTGTTCTAGTTATACAGAAATGTGATAAAATAAAATTTCATAAAAATACAAAATTAATTAATACTGTATTTGCAACTGAATAATATTATCCCTTCAATTACTGGAGAGGCAACTGTATATGTGAATACTGCATATACCTCCAACAACGACCACTTCTAAACAACTGTCTCTTTTATACAAACGAGTAAGTCATCTCTTTCGGAAATTTATTTAAAAATAAAAGATTATACAAAACAAGCAAAAATTATTGTGGCATCATCACAATGCCTGGCTGCAATTTTAAATCACATTTTTAAATTTATTTTATTTAAAATATACCGGTACTTTATGCCCTTGATCTCAAATTGTGTCTTGTCCCTACACATCATACTTTTCCTGATAACAACAGAGTCATGCCGGTCATTTATGTAACTCTGTTCTGGTAAAAAATTTTGAATTAAAATCACGTGATTTTCGGTCTAGATCGGAAGATTGTATATAGTTAAACGGGGCCTCCTGTCCATAAGCTTTGTCTCGACTATAATTTTTCTAACATCGTTCTCGAGATTCAGGAAGGAGGATTTGGTAGTGGGAATTTATAGAGACCATTATAAATGAGATTATAAATTCCCAGACACTGGAAATTTATACGTCTACATTTTTTTTTTAAATTGCAGCCCAATAACATCGGCCAAACGGCATCTGTCTGTGGCCGTTTCTTTAGAGGTTTGACTGTATATGTGTATATATATACTTTCATTAGTTTCTTCTTATAAAAGACAAACTAAAACTATATATTTTAGGTCTATTTTTCTAAAATCGTAATATATTTTGAAAAATGAAATTTAGGCTATAAGATATAAATGTAGATTAGATTGACTATTGAAGAAGTAGACTGTTAAAATTAAATAAATTTTAAATAATTGCTTTTTAATATAGTGTACATAGAAAAAATTTCATTTTAAACAAAGATAAAAAATACAGTGGGCTATGCTATTTGCTAAGCTTTTTACGCGAAACTATTACAAAAACTTTTACAGAAAAAATTTAGATCTTTTGAGGACAAAGGGATTCGAATGATAAACTTACTTTTTTTTTTCTATTTAAAAGAAACCATTAAATCGAAATCGATTAAATGTAAGAAACTGTAATAATTTGATTCTGAAGAAATCAGGAATAAAATTGATTTCAGTAAACAGTTTCGTATAAGCCAATCACAAAAGATCTCTCAAGTTTTTAATTGTAACTTAAATAAACTGAGTTTGCTGTATACAATTTTCATTCCATTCTTCCTTTATCTGTCTTTTGCATACAGGAATTTATTAAATTTACATAAAGAAAATACTTACAGTAACAAAATCTGTACGTGTAGAAAAAAATATAATAATATTTGATAAAATTGAATAAATAAAGTAAAATTATTTATTTTCTATTCTATAATAAAATTTTCCAGTTATTTGATATTGTCAAATATTTTATTTTATATTCAAAAATTTTGTAATTCGCACTTTATTTAAAATAAAACATTTTAAATAAGATTGGTTTTGAATATGTATAATGCATTATTAATACAAGGCTATATAATTATAGTTTATAGCATTTATTCACAATTTTAATTATTAATAATTAATATTCTTCTATATAAAACATATTAAATTGACATCATATTAAAAGGATAATCTACATGCATATTTTAAATGTTAGGTAAATGTAATTTGTGTTTTTGTCATTTACGTTAAATATATTATGATTAATGATAATTAACTGTAATAAAAATTTATATACTGTATTATTACACAAGTAAATGTTACTATAAACTCTATAGTTTATTTTTTACAGAAGTATTATACCAATAAAGTACTTTGATAAATGTAATTTGATGTCATCATTATTTGGATTTTCTAGTAAATGAAGATTAAATATAGTAAATTTAAACTTTAAAATATATTACATAATACAGATTCTATTTTAATTTTTAATTGAATTTTACATATGTTTGTAGAGTATTGTTTGAATAAATTATATAAATATTTTAACATTTTACGATATAATAATAAGCGATAAACTTTAATCCATTGATTTTTATCTTAAAAAATTTAATTTTTCTGCATTATCATATTTTTAAGAATGTTTGTTTTTTTTTAAGTTAAAACATTTTTCTGTGTTAAATCATTTAAAATTAAAAAAATAATTCTGAAAACAGTATTAACACAAAAAAATATGTACATTTTTTGTTGGTTACTTTATGTTTTTATTGTGAGAGAGAAGTACTACAGCTGGTAAAATTATTTTTATCTAAGATCCAATAAAAATAATTTATATAAAAGTTTAAAATATAAGTGAAAATTTAACGTTCTTATAAACACTAAAATCTGCCAACGTGGAATTCACATTACTGATTCATAAATTGTTGATGCTACACAAAATATATTATTAAAATGTTGCCAAAGAATCATTATTATGAAGTATTTTTAATTCAATATCTTATTAAGAGAAAAAGAGGGGAAAAAATACAGATTTACCCTGCAGTTAATTCTGTGATTTGGAATTAAAACAAATATTTTATTCTAATTTAGTTAAAGAATCATTTAATTATCAATAAAAGTTATATCGAATTCACATTACTGATTCATAAATTGTTGATGCTACACAAAATATATTATTAAAATGTTGCCAAAGAATCATTATTATGAAGTATTTTTAATTCAATATCTTATTAAGAGAAAAAGAGGGGAAAAAATACAGATTTACCCTGCAGTTAATTCTGTGATTTGGAATTAAAACAAATATTTTATTCTAATTTAGTTAAAGAATCATTTAATTATCAATAAAAGTTATATCGAAATTGCACTTGGTGAATTCACATTAATTATACTTTTTTAAATTAAATTTCTTTATGGTTATTATATAATTTTTATATATGAGCATAAAAATATATTCATTAACTTTCGGATTATTAATAAATATTAGAAGGAATTTACGATCGGTAGGTAATTATTCGGGTTCGTTATTGATTAAAAAATATCGAAGAAATTATTCTCTAAGGTGGCAGTAAATTGCTTGATTACCGAAACTTTTCAAGCAAAAATTATCCAATGTAATCATGTTAGATGTTAGATTCGAAAAATTCATTTAAGATTTATGATATATAATTTATTTTATCATTTTAATCAATTTTTTATTTAAAATATTCATTTATAAAAATATAATTTATTTTAATCTTACAGTTTGAATCTTTCTAGAAAATTATCTTTATCAGAAAATTTAATAAATTCTAACTTTTAATAATTAAGATATAAAAACTAATTTTATAATATATTTAAATTTTGTTCAAAATATTTAATAATTCATAAAACATTTTAATATTTAAAAAAAAAATTAGCCTTATAAAAACACTATTCAATAACACATGAAAACTATAAATAACTAGTAATTGGTGTAAGTTAATTAAATCGGAAAATATTGCTATTAATTTTATTAATGCATTTAAAAAAATAAATGAGAACAATTTAATATCAAAAGGAAAATAAATACATATGTCGGTTTAATTGAGCTTACAGCGAAACACGATAATATTAAGTAAATAGAAGGTTTCGCATTATTTTACTTGCTGCGAAGAATTCTTATATGCCACATCGCTTATCGAATAAAAGCGTGTTTATCTGAGGTATTCAGAACTCGTTGCTTGTAAGTCTACAAGGAACGGTATTGAAGAAGAAGAAAAAAAAGGTATATCGAAGTTATCTACGTTGTTACACATCTAAATAAATTGGCAGAATAGTAAGTAGAATTTCAATCTTGATAATAGATAAACAACTGATAGAATTTTAATTATTTATTTTTAAAAAAAATGTTAAAAATCATTTAATCGCCTTTATAAAATATCTAATAAAATTTCAAATTTAAAAAATAATTTTATAATGTAATTTTATTAGTCTACTTAATGCAAGTGTTTAAGTAAACTTAGTAATTTATTGATTTAAAAAGACGTTAAATTTATTTATTTTTTCCTCATTATTTTATTGCGTAAATAATTTCGTAAATTACGTGATATAATCAAAACGTCGATCGTAATAATATCGAGTAAAAGCGAATGAATGAAAGTCACGTGACTATATTTTCATTATTCGCCACCAGAAGGCATTACGGCGCTTCGTATTTTATTTCAGTCTATCATCTACCGACTAAGAAGGAAGCGGCTCGCGGAAACATTAAGAAGTTCAGAAGTAAGTGGTTATTGACTTAATTATACTGTTTTAATGTATAAATGTAGTAAATAAATCGTATAAATATCATTTTACTATTATATTTAATACTTCGCTTTAGTTACGATTTAATTTTATCGTTGAAGTTTGTTACGTAATCTAATTAAATATTATAAACTATGAAAAACTTATAATAATTTGAAAATAGATAAAATATTTT
>NW_019384432.1:185886-187171 GCF_000671375.1 Centruroides sculpturatus | reverse complement strand
ATAAAATTAATTTTATAATATATTTAAATTTCGTTCAAAATATTTAATAATTCATAAAACATTTTAATATTAAAAAAAAAATTAGCCTTATAAAAACACTATTCAATAACACATGGAAACTATAAATAACTAGTAATTGGTGTAAGTTAATTAAATCGGAAAATATTGCTATTAATTTTATTAATGCATTTTTGCATTTAAAAAAATAAATGAGAACAATTTAATATCAAAAGGAAAATAAATACATATGTCGGTTTAATTGAGCTTACAGCGAAACACGATAATATTAAGTAAATAGAAGGTTTCGCATTATTTTACTTGCTGCGAAGAATTCTTATATGCCACATCGCTTATCGAATAAAAGCGTGTTTATCTGAGGTATTCAGAACTCGTTGCTTGTAAGTCTACAAGGAACGGTATTGAAGAAGAAGAAAAAAAAGGTATATCGAAGTTATCTACGTTGTTACACATCTAAATAAATTGGCAGAATAGTAAGTAGAATTTCAATCTTGATAATAGATAAACAACTGATAGAATTTTAATTATTTATTTTTAAAAAAAATGTTAAAAATCATTTAATCGCCTTTATAAAATATCTAATAAAATTTCAAATTAAAAAAAAATAATTTTATAATGTAATTTTAGTAGTCTACTTAATGCAAGTGTGTAAGTAAACTTAGTAATTTATTGATTTAAAAAGACGTTAAATTTATTTATTTTTTCCTCATTATTTTATTGCGTAAATAATTTCGTAAATTACGTGATATAATCAAAACGTCGATCGTAATAATATCGAGTAAAAGCGAATGAATGAAAGTCACGTGACTATATTTTCATTATTCGCCACCAGAAGGCATTACGGCGCTTCGTATTTTATTTCAGTCTATCATCTACCGACTAAGAAGGAAGCGGCTCGCGGAAACATTAAGAAGTTCAGAAGTAAGTGGTTATTGACTTAATTATACTGTTTTAATGTATAAATGTAGTAAATAAATCGTATAAATATCATTTTACTATTATATTTAATACTTCGCTTTAGTTACGATTTAATTTTATCGTTGAAGTTTGTTACGTAATCTAATTAAATATTATAAACTATGAAAAACTTATAATAATTTGAAAATAGATAAAATATTTTAATTTAAATAGTTAAATACATTATAATAAAAATTTATTTATTTATAATTTCATGTTTTAATCTTTCATTTAAAAATCGTTTAGTAAATTGATAAAATAAATTATATTTTTGATAATAGCAGTAAATTATTATAATGAATATATATAT
>NW_019384432.1:129475-185496 GCF_000671375.1 Centruroides sculpturatus | reverse complement strand
TATTTTTTATATATATATTTTTTTTAATAAATAAATCAATTTAAAAGTAACATTAAATTATTTCATTTTTAAAAATTAAACATAACATTTTTATTATTGTTTTTTTTTTGTATTTATTCACCTTTAATAATATGCGAAAATTTTTATTTATGAATTGAATTCGTGTTTACTGTTTACACTAGTGTTTTGAAATTTAAATGAAAGTTGCGAAAATTTCTTTATTTTAATGAATGTTTACTAAATCTTTAATTATATCGTCGACAAATAAAATTCGACTAATTTTTAAGTGGACATAGATATAAATAGTTATTATTATAGAAGCTTATAACGTGGGAAGTAAGGGTAAATCGGCTGAAAATATCCGAGAGGCAACTTCCCCAAGGATTTTTCTTGTTCTTGCTGCTTTTATTTCATTCAACTATTTCCTAAACTGCGGTACCTATGAGATTCTTCAAATGCTAGTAATATGTATAATTCAAGGACATGATCTATGACATTTTTAAAATTTGAAGTAAAGATAAAAATGTAAATATTTCGTAGATAATTAATTTTAATGTAAAATTTATTAATGATGATTAAAAGTTAGCCGATCGGACACGTATCATAGATGCCATTTAATTTATCATATTTCTCTCTATTAACGAATTATTTGAAAGTTTAGCTTTTAAATAAACTATTTTTCGTCCGAATAATTTATAAATATGATATTATAGCTTTTAAATTAAAGTCATTTGATTAACGTCAAATAAAATACTGACAGATGCCGAAGATAAACGTGTAATTTTCATTTCTCTAAAAATTTACTTAATTCAAATATGTAATATATAGATTAAAGGCGGATGAATATAAACATAAGTAGATATTTATAGATTAAAGTTAGTTGGGTACAAAATGGTCGAAATTAAAGCAAATGGAATATTTAAATTTCATCAAGTTTCACTATATTTTTTATCTTTTATTTTCAAATATTAAAGTTGTTTTTAAATTAAGCGAATTAAATTGCTTAAAACTAAAATATAAAAATTCAAAACTACATTTTTAAATTTAAAATCAATCAAAAATGTACAGCTTGATTTTATCAACTGAAAAGCGAAATTCAACTTAATTAAATTGAAATGAATTTCTGTCTCATTCAAAAGCATCTATACAATTTCTATCATTTAGATTTACTAATCAGTAAAAACTATATTTAACTAAATTGAATTTATTATTATTATTTATTTCTTACAAATATTACAAATATAATAAAGATAGCACTTCTTTAACAAATATGTTATCAATATATTCTCATATAATTTCCAATAAATATATGCTATAATGCAGAATTAACCTTAAATAAAATAAGAAATTGTTGATATAGGCCTACTGTATATATTCTAGACGAATTATTTAATTAGCCTACTTATTTTATTATTTAAACTTTAACCCTATAGCACGCTATAAATAATTAAATATCTCTATTAAAAATAGAAAAATTACGTTTTAAATAGAATGGTAATAACAAAATACAATAATTCTAATAACTTTGGAAACTTATTACTACTTTTCGACGAAATCATTAATTTATATAAAAGTTTTTCAAATTATTTTTTTGTAAAGAATAAGATAAGTATAGTTTATGACTTCAATGAGTGAAGTTTCTGAAGAATCAATCTTTTAACTTTACCAAATAGTAGAATTTCGAGATGCGTTAGTCGAATTTATTATTCCTTTGCTGGAGCTTTATATACATTCATATCACGAAAGAATAAAGAAAAAGATATTTATATCAAAAGTTTTAGTAAAATTACAAATACGATACTTTATTTTCCGTGTATTGTAACAATTCTAAATAGTCATATGACTGAAGGGGAAAAATAGGAGAAAATACTTCGTTTTATAAAGTATTTTCTCGAAAACTAATGTAAAGATAAATTTATTTCAAGAATATTACTTGCTCCAGTTAGAATAAACAATAATTTCAAAATATTACCCACTGATTAACCATAAATAATATATATTACACTTGTATCATCGTTATATCTTCATTCTCATAGGATATGCTAGAGGCCATTTTCTTATAATTTCTTCTTAGTTTATTACTTATTTATTAAGAAACTTTTAAATGATCACCGGAAAATTAAGTTAATTCATCTTATCTGAAGAAGTGATTACTTTTAATAATTTCAATTAAATATTTACAAGAAACATTTATTAAAATTACTAAAATTTTACCCAAAATATTTACTTTTCAAAAATATTCTAATAGTTATAAGATCTTTTGTACATGTAAAATTTATACGTTACATTTT
Organism: Centruroides sculpturatus; assembly: GCF_000671375.1. Taxonomy (NCBI): domain Eukaryota; kingdom Metazoa; phylum Arthropoda; class Arachnida; order Scorpiones; family Buthidae; genus Centruroides; species Centruroides sculpturatus. The sequence continues at coordinate 183,205 of NW_019384432.1, read as the reverse complement.
AAAAGTCGTTATATTTAATTACTTATATGTTGACATATTCTGACATAGAAAGTTTCAAAATATTGACATATTCTAATAATTAACTGAAGAAAGACTGAATTGTNTATAATATTTTAGAAAAATTATATATTTGAATTGTGAAGTTGAAAAATAACTTTTTTGTATATATGAATAACTTCTTTGATAGCCACTATTAAGGTATTAAATTATGGTAGAGAAAGGGATAAAAGTATTTTCGTTTAGAGAATAAAGAATTGATATTATTTTCTACAACAAGAAATAATAAAAGGTGAATGGAAGTAGGCCTTAAACTAAAAATATCTGAATATGTATTTCAGAATGACCAAATATACTTTCTGAGAAAATTTTTTCCGAACTTCCATATTTATATAACTTATAATTATGAATAAAATTTGATAGTTTAGAATGTACAACTATTAATTTAGTGTAACTTTACAGTGTAATACAGGTTTAAATTGAAAACTTTTCTTAGTTAATTTTCTAGTTTCCTTATAGAGTTAAGTTATAGTCTATTCGTATGAATCAGTGTTATATGTAGTATTGATTTAAACTAATAGACTATAAATTTTAACAGTACAGGAAAACTAACTTACATCTAGCAGCTGTTTATATTTTATTGCGGAGTGAAATGGATATTCTCGTTTCAACAAAGCAGCGTTAAAGAAAAAAGTAAACAAAATTACTAACTTAAACGATATAATTAATAAGAAAATAGTTTCTTTATATTCCCAATTTAAATACTGTAGTTAAAACGCTTTCGAAAATATAAACCAAACATTTATTAAATGCGATTTAAAAATATAGGTACAACGGAATCTTTTATGGAATCTAATCTAATTTTTCTGTATCACGAACTCATTAAGAGCTTAAAGATAGTTAGAATAATAATGTTGTAATTTATTTCAAATTCTTGATGGATTAAATTGCATTTAATAAATGTTATTAATATCATAATAACTGTAGTATACAAAATTGATTTTTGATATTAGACTAAAATATAAGGAGAAATTTTTTTCCTAATATTTAAATAAGTTTTGAAGTTTATAATATAAACTTAATTATAAACTTTAGATTTTGTAAAGATATTTAAAATTTTACTATATTATTAAATCTTATAAGATAAAAGAAACCATTATTAAGTCTATTTGAAATCGGAAAAACTATTCATAAAGTTAATTATTGATATAAATCTTTATATAATTAATTCAAGATCGTGCATATATGAAATTACTATGATCATAAAGACAAAGAAAACATCTTTTACATTAAAACAATTTTCAAAATATAATTTATACATTGTCATTTATTCTATATATTGTATATTTAAGTGAGTTCAATTTATTTATTTATTTTTTTATTATTATTAGTAAATCTTTTAATTCTATATCTGTCATAAATTTAATTAGTTTAATCCAATTTTTCATTGTATATATTCTGTAGTTAAGAATTTAAACGTGATTTAACTAATTTATTTTAAGCTTGAATAATAATTATATAATTCTTTGAAGGAATTACAAGCAAGCGCCACTTTCCCAAACATTAATCTGTGTTCATTTATTAAAATGTTATTTTTAAGTATATGTGAAACAGTAATGGAAAATTTAAATTTGAATTCTTCACTGATGGATCTCAATATTTTCTTAAATTTATATTATGGATGAGTGACTGAATTCATGACACAGTTTGACGTATTTCTATTCAAAATTTTACATAAGATTGAATTTAAGAATGCTTAGAATAGATTTAGACAACTTGAAATTTTAAATAAAATTGAAAAATTTAAATAAAAGTATAAATTTTTTTTTAAAAAAACTTTAACATTTTGTTTAATCATAAACTTCAAACTGTTTAATTAAAATTCAAATTTTCTTGTAATCAGTGAAATTATTAGCCATATTTACAGATATAAAAATTAAAAAATTTCGCGTATTAATATCATTAATATAAATGAATATTAAACATGTTTACAACATGTTTAGTATTCATTCCTCCTTTAGTATTCTTTCCTCCTTTTATACCTTACTAAACATGTTGTAAACATGTTTAGTAAGGTATAAAAGGAGGAAAGAATATCTCTCTATTTATATCGTGTTTGAATTATGTTTTTTACAATAAATTATATTAGAACTTATAAACAATTTAATAACGTACGTACATTTTAGTAATTGTATTGAATGTGCTATAATAAATTCTGTTTACAACCAATGTATTTGACGATTTACTGTGCTAGAGAAAACATTCTAAACGTACATTCTTACAATTATTCTTTATTAAGTGTTACAATTTATTTTTTTTAAACACTTTTTAGTAGCTAAAAGTTTTGTTAAAGTAAAACATTTGTATTTCTTTACTTTAATATTTTATTAAAAACCTATTAAATAATTTTCATTTACTTTTATCAAATACATCTTTAATGAAAATTTTGAAAATTAGGAGCTTAATATTTTATTTTATGTTTTAATTAGGTGTAGTGTTAAGTATATATTTTAACCGTCATTAACCTTTTAAAATTTTACACGATAATTGTGAGGCATTTGTTTAACTATGCTTCATTGGAAAATACTGCAATTTTATTGGCAAAGTAATAAGCAACTAAAATTTCCTACCTTTCATAACTGTTATCTTTCCCGGACATAGAGTAAAATGCCAATGGTACGAAATAGAAATTAGTCAACAAAAAAAATTATATTTTTATAATATTACATATTGTATAATAAATATCACTGATTTCTTGACATTATTGTATGCATATTTTAGAGCGCTTCATTAAACATTCTGGCATCACATTTATTAAATTTCCGTAAATTTCAAAAATACTAAAAACAGAACACAAATATCTTTATATGCATTTCCTACAGTAGTCTCTGAAACTATTTTTACATACGACGCATTCAGTCCAATCACATTTGCATCGAATACAACGTGGCTTCTTAACCTAAACATCAGAAAAATATGCTACCGTGAACTACTATGAAACTGGCTCTTAGAAAACACGGCCACACCCTTTGTTAGCCAAGCCACGTAGTTCCTAATAATATGTAAAGATAGCGGCTTATATCAAACACAGTACAAGAGAAATATTATGACATGTCTACTTAACAGCGACAATGAGCATAAACTCGCAGATTTCTGGGATAAATGAATAAATGAGAAGAAATTATATATCTTTCTCTGCACACGTAAAAGGCAATACTGTAATTACAAGTGAGTTACGCAGATCTCTGTTAAATGATAAACTTATTGCAAGTATATTATCTTTCTCGAACTGTCATCTTCCCCAATTTTCCAATACAAATTTTAATGACTAATTAATTTCGATTAATATCATTTAAATATATTTAATTCATTTAAACGTTAACAAAGACAGTTTTGTAAATTCTTACATTTTCAAGCATTGCAATTTACATATTTATAATTTACAACTTATGATTATATTTCAACAATGCATATCTGTAAATCTTCAAATTGTTTATATAATATAAAACATATTTATCATAATATCTCTAAATATATTTACTTAATCCTATCATTTACGTGAATTAAAATGCATGAATTTATATTTAATATGTTTATCAGTAGAGTATAATTAATGTATTTTAACGACAGAAAAATTATTACTATATATATATATATATATATTAATATTTATTTATTCAAATATCAAATGTTTAAGAGCTGTAAAATGTAATTCATAAGTCAAAGTAAATTTTTACATATATTCTTTATTATAATTTTAAACATTTCACGGTTGATTTTTAAAATTAATTTTATAAATTAAATTTAGAATTTCATATTAGTTATATAATAATTATATTAAATATATTTGTGAATTTGAATTTATTTTGTAGATTGAATTATGATAAATTAAGCATATATTTATTGGTTCCAATATTAAATTTACTTAATCAGATTAAATTATTATTTTTCATTTAAACTTCAAACTTTATTGTTATATTGAAATATTGATTTAGATAAACTTGTAAAAAATAATATTAAATAAAAATGAAATTATCCCACATGAAGTTTCTTTGGCAGTTTTAGCTTTAAGTGAAATCATGTTTAAAAGTTAAAATAAGTTTTACATTCAAAAAGTAAACTTGTTAACTAATTATTTCTTAACTAATAATTTTTTCCTATTTTTAAGTTATTGAAAATGTCACCTTTTTGTATATTTTATTAAAGGCAAGAAAAAAGTTGTTGAAAAAAGGAAACTACAGTCGACCATCCTATAACACTGTTGATTATTCCGTTTTATATGAATGCCATGTTGTACGAGTCACTTAGATTTTATAAATACGTTTGCTGGGCTGTGAACGGCTTACGTATTTGTAAAATACAAAAAATAAATAAATAATTATTCACAAATAATTACTAATATAAATATTATACTATATTACATGTATTGAAGATAGATAAATTTAAACTAGAACAATTTATATGCAATAGAATAATAATATATCATATATATATTAAATCGCATATAAATTGTTTTAATTCAAATTTCTTTCTTTGTTTGCACTAAACAAATATTTGTGATATTTGATCTCATAATATTATAATATATATATCATAATGATATTTATCTATCGTTATTATCTGCAAATTACTTTCCATAAAAAAATTAACTTCATTAAATAATGATTTTTATTATCTTTCTGCTTTTGAAACATTTGTCCAAATGAAAACGGGCCTTCAGGAGCTAAGGAACTCATATACAGAAATTTTTCATCATTCATAACAATAATTAATTAAATCTTTTGTTTACAATAAATTATTTTTTAAAATTGTCATGTATACAATATATATTAAGTTTTTCAATGCAATTTTTCTGTCAAATGTAAGGAATAAAATTTCCTCGAAAATTAAGGAAATGGAAAATATTTGAATTAAAAGTGATATAATTTCGCTGAATATCACAAATTTATAACTAACATTCTTAGAGAAAATTTAGAAATAACAAAAGAAAAATTAATAAACGTAATCTAAATTCTTGAAATTTTTATAGATTTTCTTCTAACATTTGTTGTTCAGTTATTCTAAATTTAATTCTTTTTTATTTTTTTTTTCTGTAGATTATTATTTATTTCTGTTCAAATCTTGATCGTGATTAAATAAACAATATTTATTTATTTTAAATTTTCATCCTTTATTCTAGCAATGCATATCAGACGGTTTGTGTATATATATATAGGCTATATATATAGGGAAGTAGGGAAGCATAATTAAATATTCATGTTCAACGTTGTCTGCAGGGAAATGTTTAGGGAAATATTAGCAGTTCAAACTCAACCATATTTTGTATTTTGGCGTTTTCGGACATGCGAAAAAATGTCCCAAGGAAAAAATCTAATTCCAAACTCATCATTGCAGTAGTGCTATGCGATGGTTTGATAAATCATCGACGATGGATCGATGGTTATGTCTGGTTGTGGTCTAGCTAATTAATTTCACAAAGATAATGCATAACTGCATTTTATAGTACGAGGTCTANGCGAAATTCAACTTAATTAAATTGAAATGGATTTCTGTCTCATTCAAAAGCATCTATACAATTTCTATCATTTAGATTTACTAATCAGTAAAAACTATATTTAACTAAATTGAATTTATTATTATTATTTATTTCTTACAAATATTACAAATATAATAAAGATAGCACTTCTTTAACAAATATGTTATCAATATATTCTCATATAATTTCCAATAAATATATGCTATAATGCAGAATTAACCTTAAATAAAATAAGAAATTGTTGATATAGGCCTACTGTATATATTCTAGACGAATTATTTAATTAGCCTACTTATTTTATTATTTAAACTTTAACCCTATAGTACGCTATAAATAATTAAATATTTCTATTAAAAATAGAAAAATTACGTTTTAAATAGAATGGTAATAACAAAATACAATAATTCTAATAACTTTGGAAACTTATTACTACTTTTCGACGAAATCATTAATTTATATAAAAGTTTTTCAAATTATTTTTTTGTAAAGAATAAGATAAGTATAGTTTATGACTTCAATGAGTGAAGTTTCTGAAGAATCAATCTTTTAACTTTACCAAATAGTAGAATTTCGAGATGCGTTAGTCGAATTTATTATTCCTTTGCTGGAGCTTTATATACATTCATATCACGAAAGAATAAAGAAAAAGATATTTATATCAAAAGTTTTAGTAAAATTACAAATACGATACTTTATTTTCCGTGTATTGTAACAATTCTAAATAGTCATATGACTGAAGGGGAAAAATAGGAGAAAATACTTCGTTTTATAAAGTATTTTCTCGAAAACTAATGTAAAGATAAATTTATTTCAAGAATATTACTTGCTCCAGTTAGAATAAACAATAATTTCAAAATATTACCCACTGATTAACCATAAATAATATATATTACACTTGTATCATCGTTATATCTTCTTCATTCTCATAGGATATGCTAGAGGCCATTTTCTTATAATTTCTTCTTAGTTTATTACTTATTTATTAAGAAACTTTTAAATGATCACCGGAAAATTAAGTTAATTCATCTTATCTGAAGAAGTGATTACTTTTAATAATTTCAATTAAATATTTACAAGAAACATTTATTAAAATTACTAAAATTTTACCCAAAATATTTACTTTTCAAAAATATTCTAATAGTTATAAGATCTTTTGTACATGTAAAATTTATACGTTACATTTTAAAAGTCGTTATATTTAATTACTTATATGTTGACATATTCTGACATAGAAAGTTTCAAAATATTGACATATTCTAATAATTAACTGAAGAAAGACTGAATTGTTTTGAAGGAATGGTACGTTTGCATGTTTTAAATATAGCACATTGAATACGACAATTTCAATAAATGTAAGCGCTTTCTATTTTGAGACAAGATCTTTTTATGCAACATCTAAAAATTTTAGACTTTAGCAGTCATTTTACCAGCTTTTTCACAGATATCTATAGATGTGTTTTGGCCAAGTATAGTATCCATTAAGGCTTTTCTCGCCTTCAAATACTTCGTTCTCCTTATAGATATTTAACATAATTAAATACTGTACAACCTGCATTATTACTTTTATGATATTCTATAATATTCTACATATTCAAATTTGAAAATAATTTAATACATTATTATAATAGAATACACTTACAAAGAAAAAAATTATATAGAAAAAAAATCCTAAACTTCTTAAATTTATGCGAATATATTTATATAACTTATAATTATGAATAAACTTTGATAGTTTAGAATGTACAACTATTAATTTAGTGTAACTTTACAGTGTAATACAGGTTTAAATTGAAAACTTTTCTTAGTTAATTTTCTAGTTTCCTTATAGAGTTAAGTTATAGTCTATTCGTATGAATCAGTGTTATATGTAGTATTGATTTAAACTAATAGACTATAAATTTTAACAGTACAGGAAAACTAACTTACATCTAGCAGCTGTTTATATTTTATTGCGGAGTGAAATGGATATTCTCGTTTCAACAAAGCAGCGTTAAAGAAAAAAGTAAACAAAATTACTAACTTAAACGATATAATTAATAAGAAAATAGTTTCTTTATATTCCCAATTTAAATACTGTAGTTAAAACGCTTTCGAAAATATAAACCAAACATTTATTAAATGCGATTTAAAAATATAGGTACAACGGAATCTTTTATGGAATCTAATCTAATTTTTCTGTATCACGAACTCATTAAGAGCTTAAAGATAGTTAGAATAATAATGTTGTAATTTATTTCAAATTCTTGATGGATTAAATTGCATTTAATAAATGTTATTAATATCATAATAACTGTAGTATACAAAATTGATTTTTGATATTAGACTAAAATATAAGGAGAAATTTTTTTCCTAATATTTAAATAAGTTTTGAAGTTTATAATATAAACTTAATTATAAACTTTAGATTTTGTAAAGATATTTAAAATTTTACTATATTATTAAATCTTATAAGATAAAAGAAACCATTATTAAGTCTATTTGAAATCGGAAAAACTATTCATAAAGTTAATTATTGATATAAATCTTTATATAATTAATTCAAGATCGTGCATATATGAAATTACTATGATCATAAAGACAAAGAAAACATCTTTTACATTAAAACAATTTTCAAAATATAATTTATACATTGTCATTTATTCTATATATTGTATATTTAAGTGAGTTCAATTTATTTATTTATTTTTTTATTATTATTAGTAAATCTTTTAATTCTATATCTGTCATAAATTTAATTAGTTTAATCCAATTTTTCATTGTATATATTCTGTAGTTAAGAATTTAAACGTGATTTAACTAATTTATTTTAAGCTTGAATAATAATTATATAATTCTTTGAAGGAATTACAAGCAAGCGCCACTTTCCCAAACATTAATCTGTGTTCATTTATTAAAATGTTATTTTTAAGTATATGTGAAACAGTAATGGAAAATTTAAATTTGAATTCTTCACTGATGGATCTCAATATTTTCTTAAATTTATATTATGGATGAGTGACTGAATTCATGACACAGTTTGACGTATTTCTATTCAAAATTTTACATAAGATTGAATTTAAGAATGCTTAGAATAGATTTAGACAACTTGAAATTTTAAATAAAATTGAAAAATTTAAATAAAAGTATAAATTTTTTTTTAAAAAAACTTTAACATTTTGTTTAATCATAAACTTCAAACTGTTTAATTAAAATTCAAATTTTCTTGTAATCAGTGAAATTATTAGCCATATTTACAGATATAAAAATTAAAAAATTTCGCGTATTAATATCATTAATATAAATGAATATTAAACATGTTTACAACATGTTTAGTATTCATTCCTCCTTTAGTATTCTTTCCTCCTTTTATACCTTACTAAACATGTTGTAAACATGTTTAGTAAGGTATAAAAGGAGGAAAGAATATCTCTCTATTTATATCGTGTTTGAATTATGTTTTTTACAATAAATTATATTAGAACTTATAAACAATTTAATAACGTACGTACATTTTAGTAATTGTATTGAATGTGCTATAATAAATTCTGTTTACAACCAATGTATTTGACGATTTACTGTGCTAGAGAAAACATTCTAAACGTACATTCTTACAATTATTCTTTATTAAGTGTTACAATTTATTTTTTTAAACACTTTTTAGTAGCTAAAAGTTTTGTTAAAGTAAAACATTTGTATTTCTTTACTTTAATATTTTATTAAAAACCTATTAAATAATTTTCATTTACTTTTATCAAATACATCTTTAATGAAAATTTTGAAAATTAGGAGCTTAATATTTTATTTTATGTTTTAATTAGGTGTAGTGTTAAGTATATATTTTAACCGTCATTAACCTTTTAAAATTTTACACGATAATTGTGAGGCATTTGTTTAACTATGCTTCATTGGAAAATACTGCAATTTTATTGGCAAAGTAATAAGCAACTAAAATTTCCTACCTTTCATAACTGTTATCTTTCCCGGACATAGAGTAAAATGCCAATGGTACGAAATAGAAATTAGTCAACAAAAAAAATTATATTTTTATAATATTACATATTGTATAATAAATATCACTGATTTCTTGACATTATTGTATGCATATTTTAGAGCGCTTCATTAAACATTCTGGCATCACATTTATTAAATTTCCGTAAATTTCAAAAATACTAAAAACAGAACACAAATATCTTTATATGCATTTCCTACAGTAGTCTCTGAAACTATTTTTACATACGACGCATTCAGTCCAATCACATTTGCATCGAATACAACGTGGCTTCTTAACCTAAACATCAGAAAAATATGCTACCGTGAACTACTATGAAACTGGCTCTTAGAAAACACGGCCACACCCTTTGTTAGCCAAGCCACGTAGTTCCTAATAATATGTAAAGATAGCGGCTTATATCAAACACAGTACAAGAGAAATATTATGACATGTCTACTTAACAGCGACAATGAGCATAAACTCGCAGATTTCTGGGATAAATGAATAAATGAGAAGAAATTATATATCTTTCTCTGCACACGTAAAAGGCAATACTGTAATTACAAGTGAGTTACGCAGATCTCTGTTAAATGATAAACTTATTGCAAGTATATTATCTTTCTCGAACTGTCATCTTCCCCAATTTTCCAATACAAATTTTAATGACTAATTAATTTCGATTAATATCATTTAAATATATTTAATTCATTTAAACGTTAACAAAGACAGTTTTGTAAATTCTTACATTTTCAAGCATTGCAATTTACATATTTATAATTTACAACTTATGATTATATTTCAACAATGCATATCTGTAAATCTTCAAATTGTTTATATAATATAAAACATATTTATCATAATATCTCTAAATATATTTACTTAATCCTATCATTTACGTGAATTAAAATGCATGAATTTATATTTAATATGTTTATCAGTAGAGTATAATTAATGTATTTTAACGACAGAAAAATTATTACTATATATATATATATATATATTAATATTTATTTATTCAAATATCAAATGTTTAAGAGCTGTAAAATGTAATTCATAAGTCAAAGTAAATTTTTACATATATTCTTTATTATAATTTTAAACATTTCACGGTTGATTTTTAAAATTAATTTTATAAATTAAATTTAGAATTTCATATTAGTTATATAATAATTATATTAAATATATTTGTGAATTTGAATTTATTTTGTAGATTGAATTATGATAAATTAAGCATATATTTATTGGTTCCAATATTAAATTTACTTAATCAGATTAAATTATTATTTTTCATTTAAACTTCAAACTTTATTGTTATATTGAAATATTGATTTAGATAAACTTGTAAAAAATAATATTAAATAAAAATGAAATTATCCCACATGAAGTTTCTTTGGCAGTTTTAGCTTTAAGTGAAATCATGTTTAAAAGTTAAAATAAGTTTTACATTCAAAAAGTAAACTTGTTAACTAATTATTTCTTAACTAATAATTTTTTCCTATTTTTAAGTTATTGAAAATGTCACCTTTTTGTATATTTTATTAAAGGCAAGAAAAAAGTTGTTGAAAAAAGGAAACTACAGTCGACCATCCTATAACACTGTTGATTATTCCGTTTTATATGAATGCCATGTTGTACGAGTCACTTAGATTTTATAAATACGTTTGCTGGGCTGTGAACGGCTTACGTATTTGTAAAATACAAAAAATAAATAAATAATTATTCACAAATAATTACTAATATAAATATTATACTATATTACATGTATTGAAGATAGATAAATTTAAACTAGAACAATTTATATGCAATAGAATAATAATATATCATATATATATTAAATCGCATATAAATTGTTTTAATTCAAATTTCTTTCTTTGTTTGCACTAAACAAATATTTGTCATATTTGATCTCATAATATTATAATATATATATCATAATGATATTTATCTATCGTTATTATCTGCAAATTACTTTCCATAAAAAAATTAACTTCATTAAATAATGATTTTTATTATCTTTCTGCTTTTGAAACATTTGTCCAAATGAAAACGGGCCTTCAGGAGCTAAGGAACTCATATACAGAAATTTTTCATCATTCATAACAATAATTAATTAAATCTTTTGTTTACAATAAATTATTTTTTAAAATTGTCATGTATACAATATATATTAAGTTTTTCAATGCAATTTTTCTGTCAAATGTAAGGAATAAAATTTCCTCGAAAATTAAGGAAATGGAAAATATTTGAATTAAAAGTGATATAATTTCGCTGAATATCACAAATTTATAACTAACATTCTTAGAGAAAATTTAGAAATAACAAAAGAAAAATTAATAAACGTAATCTAAATTCTTGAAATTTTTATAGATTTTCTTCTAACATTTGTTGTTCAGTTATTCTAAATTTAATTCTTTTTTATTTTTTTTTTCTGTAGATTATTATTTATTTCTGTTCAAATCTTGATCGTGATTAAATAAACAATATTTATTTATTTTAAATTTTCATCCTTTATTCTAGCAATGCATATCAGACGGTTTGTGTATATATATATAGGCTATATATATAGGGAAGTAGGGAAGCATAATTAAATATTCATGTTCAACGTTGTCTGCAGGGAAATGTTTAGGGAAATATTAGCAGTTCAAACTCAACCATATTTTGTATTTTGGCGTTTTCGGACATGCGAAAAAATGTCCCAAGGAAAAAATCTAATTCCAAACTCATCATTGCAGTAGTGCTATGCGATGGTTTGATAAATCATCGACGATGGATCGATGGTTATGTCTGGTTGTGGTCTAGCTAATTAATTTCACAAAGATAATGCATAACTGCATTTTATAGTACGAGGGCTATATTTTTAAATAAGGCCAGTTTTTTAATAAGAAGAAAAATACTGTAAATATCATTAAAATATATTTTTCCCCATATTATACATACTTTTATCTACTTTTCTGCATAATTTCCGTTTTTGTTCAAACATTTGTCATACCGCTCAAAAATATTTTTAATTCCGACTTCAAAGAAATCTGTCGCCTACCGCCGGAAGACATTAGGCCACGCCGCTTGTCTTGTATGGCACGGCGGAGTTTTCTCAAGGTCACAATAAGCACCAGAATTGATTGTTGTGCCTCTTGGCATAAAATCCACTAATAACGACCCTTTCCTATCCCAAAAGACAGTTATCACGATCTTTCGTGCTGAAATCGAATAACAGATCGTATCTTACAATCGGCGAGCGACTCAATTTTCTTAAACATTATAAACTTCTACAGTTCAGCACACAGACAGCCGATACGGCTGAAAATGGCATCAAAACACGCACAAAGCATGCTGAAAGCAGATGCTCATGCACACTCATGCAATCGCGCGCCATTCTCACTCTCATTCACAAACGGACCTTATTTAAAAAATAGCCCTCGTAATATTCTTATATTTCGTCGATTACTATGTACAGTATTAAAAATTCTGTGTTATCCTTCGAATATTTAATTATATGAAACTTTAATTTTCTATCTAACTTTTGTTTACTTTTGATCACCCAATAGCATAATTACTGTATTTCTTCTATTAAACCACGGAATAAATGATATATTGAAAATAAATTATGAGTTGAAAATCACGAATATTATGTTGAAGAGATGTACTGTACAAGGTAATGTAGTTTAGAGTGACTAAAATGCTACTTTAATTATTTAATAAACAGCACTTTATATTTCAAGGTTCACATAGATATTTTCTTTTCAAATAAAATTATAAATATTGTCGAATACTGACAGTGGGAAAGTCACCAATGAGTTTATAAGTAGAGAGTTTATCATCTGAAAGATAATTAGGAAAACTGGTTTAAACTCAACATCTTCAAAAGGAGGTGGTGAATTTAAACCAGAAGATAGTGGTCAAGATTTTGATCCCTACGACAAAATCGAAGCAAACACGAATAACAACATAATAACCGTATTGGAAGACGCTGAATCGTTAACTGTAAAAACAGTACTTATTTCAAGTTGTAATTTTAGCCCATAAATACGAGTATGGTCAGTAAATGGTTTAAATAGTTCAGAAAATGTACGAGAAATTAAGGTTTTTTTTCTCAACTTTTACTCACTCGTCTCCTGTTACAAGGTGGTAAACCCCGGGTCTTCAAATGAACTCCTAGAGATAAGTTTAATCGAGGAAACATGATATTTCACGAAAATAATCAAACCATCTCTTCGGCTATAGAAGATAAAATATTCTGGATACGTGCCTGCTGCCAGTGTCCGAACTAACGCCCATAGTAAGCACGCATCATCTTAGAATCGATGTTCAAGCCATTGATCAGTTCTAACATTGATGCATTGAATGGAAATTGACGCTTCGCACGGCGCTATACTGCGGAGTTTGTAGACTTGTGGTTCTGCGTTAACGGCAACAAAACCTAAGTACAATTTCTTAACGTATCATAACATTGTTTTCATTAAACAGCTTCACAAAAAAGGCTAATTCAAATCAAACACATTAATAACCATTGCTGCTGATTTAGAGTAATACAAATAGTATTTCACGTGTCGTTTTATACTCAGAAATTGACCAGAGCTTATGTTACGTATTTTTCTTACGCTTGCTGCACCACAACTGTACTGAGTTTAGTACTGAGTTTTAGAATCCAATTTTTTTCCCATGAAATTATTTTAGCATTTCAAGAAACGTCAACATATAAAATTTGGTTGTGTTCGGACTGTTAAATATGCTTCAGACAGCGTTGAATACAGTATTTTAATTACGATTACCTGGGTACTTCTTATCCAATTAAAATATTTTATTACTTTATAATTAAGGCATTATTATGCATTTCAACAATTTAATGAAGACTTCTCAATTTTCATCATTTGTATTGTGAAGACAAAATAATTAAAAATAAATTATCGCAAAATGAATCAATCGATAATGTAAAGTACACTCGAATTCTACGAAACCTTTAAATTCTTGTCAGAAATAATTTCATTTTGCAAAAATGGATTTTAATTAAAATTCATTTAATACTTAAATAATTGTTAAAAGAAATTATTTTAAATTCTTAACAGTTTTNCAGTCATCAGACGACTTTTGGTTGAATTTAGCGGAATCTGATAAGTTTGGACTTGTGTAACAACGAGTAATCTAACTTGCAGTAAGACAGTATATTTCAGATAACTGCCAGTAAGTAAATAACTACATTAAATCATAATAATGTAGATATAGGATAATAAATTAATTTAAGTTTATTAATTTTACTCTTTTATAATTATTTACTTACTCAAATAGATAATAAAAGTTATAAAGGTTTTAGATAAATCATACTTTAGATTTTGGTATTTTAATATTTATGTTTAATATTTCAGCATCAATTTAAAATGATTAAAACTTTTATTTTTAAATGTGAATTTTTAGATAATAGAAATTTTAAATTTTCTAATTATCATTAATACATAGTATAAAGTTGTTTTTGCTAACACAAAACTTAATTGCATTCGAAGTTACCAAACTAAGACTTCTGAGACTTAAGGGATTCTAAATAGAATTTCTGCAATTGAAAATTGCTCAGACAGCATTAAATTCGGAAGGCTTTTATTGTCTAAGTAACGATGTGGTTCTCTGATTGAAATTGATGAGCTGAGGCGAACCCTCTCTATAATTCAAATGGGGCCTCCATTCGCATACTTTAAAGTTATTCCACGCTTTTCTGATTCTTCTTATTTCAAGGCTTTGTTTCGTGAAATTGGATTCGATTAGCATAAATATCCCAGAATTTGTTAGTAAGTTTATTCAAAAGAATATATTTGTACTTTGTTACATTAGTCACTTCATAAATTAAAAACATTTAATTTTTATCTCATCATTTGACTCTTAGAAAATGAAAACTTATATCTGAATAAAAATTTCTTGAAATTAAATACAGAATTATAATGGTAACAAAGAATATTTATTAGACCGATTTATTAAAATATTACATATTTATTAACTGCAGAATAGTTTTGGTCTCAAAAATCGAATGTGGAGGATTTTAGAGCTCCCGTTTATATTGCATTTATTTGTTTATGTTTAAAAATATTCTAAATTAATCAAAATTTATCTAATTAAATAAAATTTAGAGTTAGAAATTATAACATGAAGAATTTTTTCAAATGATATTTTATATAAAATACATCAATCAAGAATCACAACTATCTGTCTCTTATCGCTTTGTTTGTAGCTTTCGAAGGATTATCGTTCTCATAGGTTCTTTTTATTCAGAACACTAATTTTTAATACGATCATTTAGGATTAGTCCACTTTTCGTAGGGCTTAGTCTTTTTTTTTCTTTTTTTAAATTACCGAATTTAGCAAATAACACAAATTATACGAGATTTTATCGTATGATATCGACATCTGAATAAAATTCTGTTTGTGAAATTATAACTTATAAGCTATGTTTTGTTTCATTCATATAAGTTAACATTATTCCAACAAATGAGAATTCCAGCATTGAAATTTTAATTGATTTTAAATTGGCATAACCGTACACTACAATAAAATATTCTATGTTTTTATCTTTATACTTGTTCTCAGTTATCTGAATTCTAAAGGTCTTTTCCCTTGTGTGTCGTTGATAGTTGCTACATCGTTTTAAAAATTTATATTACTATATATATATAGAAAAGGTTGAATTTTTAATATTTTAAATATTAATGAATGCAAATGCTCAAAAACAATAAAATAAAAGCTGACATCTGTATTAAAATTGAATTTAAAATAAATAGTTAAAAAAAGCATTCGTAGAAATATTAGGAAAAGTGACTATAAGTTTAGAAGTTTAAAGTATAATCATTTTCGAAATTTGATAATTATGAAATATTTTTAAGAAAAATTTAAATCTGAAATAAATAGACTAAATAGAAAACGAAAAAAATGGCATTATTAATAATACATTATTATGGAATTACAGCTACATCTTTCAAATTTTATGGGATTGCTATATTTTAAATTCAGTAAAAGAAATTTAAAAATCGATAAAAATCATCCTTTTCCAACATCAAACTCTACATTTAAAATTGAAAATTTTATATGATATCATATTATAATAATTAAAATAAAATTTTTCTTATATTTATCGTCAAGCATAAATTTTTTTCTATACTAGCAAATTTTCTTAAAGTTAATTAAACTTAAAGGTTTTTAACTCATGAAATATCTGTGTTGAAAATTTGTACATCCTTCCGAATATTTTTCTATATATCTCTTTTGAGCTGTACCTGGGAACTTTATCATTCTTTAATATCAATCTTTAGGATACCTGGAAAGGTAAATAGACATAGCGATTTCTCAATATCACTCGCAATCTCATACAGTTCAAGGAGGTATTCCAAAAAAGTTCAGGAATGTCCAGCGTGTCACTTATATTTTCACATAGAGTTTCTTATTTTATACTCAGTCAAAATATAAAATGGTAAATTTTATATTCATAATATTGATATCAAAAATGTAATATGTTTATTATCGTTTGAATTTTCATAACAATTTTGATTTGAATGTAAAAACATATATATAGAAAATATTTTAATGACTATTAAATACATAAAATATTCTAGATTTAAAAAATTCAGATTTTTAGTAAGTAAATAACTACAAAGCTTTCTCTAGAAATAGATTCTAGGCAAATACTTGCGGGTTTATTCAATTGGATAAAAATGGATTTGCCGATTTTCATTTCAAATTTCTTAGAATTAAGACCACTTATTCCAATTCTGAAGCTAAAACCTAACTTCTTTGGGTTTTCAATGTAAAATTTGCACGTATCTTCATTTGAACGCAGTTATATAAATAACATTATTTATACTTAGATGGAAAATTAAATTCAGTTTATTTATCAAAATATTATGAAATTTTATAACTTAAATATTTGATAAGTGTTATGATTTATTTAAAAATTTATACATATAAAATATTTATAATTTTCTTATCTTAAAATATTTACTTTAGTTCAAAGTTATCTANAGGGATTCTAAATAGAATTTCTGCAATTGAAAATTGCTCAGACAGCATTAAATTCGGAAGGCTTTTATTGTCTAAGTAACGATGTGGTTCTCTGATTGAAATTGATGAGCTGAGGCGAACCCTCTCTATAATTCAAATGGGGCCTCCATTCGCATACTTTAAAGTTATTCCACGCTTTTCTGATTCTTCTTATTTCAAGGCTTTGTTTCGTGAAATTGGATTCGATTAGCATAAATATTCCAGAATTTGTTAGTAAGTTTATTCAAAAGAATATATTTGTACTTTGTTACATTAGTCACTTCATAAATTAAAAACATTTAATTTTTATCTCATCATTTGACTCTTAGAAAATGAAAACTTATATCTGAATAAAAATTTCTTGAAATTAAATACAGAATTATAATGGTAACAAAGAATATTTATTAGACCGATTTATTAAAATATTACATATTTATTTACTTTTTAATAATAATTTTTTAAATTAGAAGAAAATAATTTTCTCTTTATTTAGTATAGCATTACAGAGTAATATAACAAAATATATTTTCTATATAATTCGTCAATCTTTCCGAATCTGGAATAAAATGACGTTTAAGTTTTCTTATTAATTTCTTGTAGCTGAAAGGAATTTCACAAACTAAATTGTAATATCAAATATTATTATTCCATTATTATATAATATTAATTATCTTATATTCTAATTTATTAAGTGTTGTAGATTAATTTGCTTTATATTATAACAAATCTTTCTTTAAATTAAATTACTAATTATATTTAAATTTAAAGGCATCTAGATTCATTTAAGTCCACGTAACATATAACAAAATCAACATATCTTAGCATTAAGAAATGAAATACTGTATAGGGACTTAGCGAAAAGTCGAAAGTAGATCTAAATTTTTTAGCACGTTTCTTAAACTTTAATTATCACAATTTTTAACAATAATAAAAAATAAACACCTTTATTATTATAAAAATAATTTTAGCAACATTGTTATATGTTGCTAAAAATATTTTTCTATTTAATAACGATTTCATGTTATTAATTAGGAAAAAATAATTGCTTCAATTTTTTAGCAAAATTACGTTTTATGACTCTCTGCAAAGATAATTCTAAACAGAATAATGTTTTAAGCATTATCTGATATATTAAATTACATATTAGAATCATTGTCTTATTCTTCGCCGCTATCTTATTCTATTAATAAATTAGCGTGAATAAGATATGCCAGATTTAAAATGTCCAGCGAAACATCATACATTACTACTGTCCCAAGGGAATAAACAATAGAACTATTCAACAAATCGCATTTTTATATACCAATGAACTTCACATTTGAAGACGTATAGGCTATATTCTTTTTTCATCATGATTTGAGGAATCTAAGCCGTGATATGCTCTGCTGAAAGAGGCATTATATGTCTGACTACCTGCATTCCCAACCAAAAGATATTATATGCAACTAATCATTAATATTCATGTTCTGCGTGATATGTCTGCACTGATTTATATGCAAAGACATATCATTTATTATTTCTTGAAGTAGAGTTGCTGGAGTAAAGCTTCGAGTAATGTCCTAAGAAATGACAAGTAGTTTCTTCAGTAGGTATCCGAAAATTCCAAAGACGATCTGCTATTTAATTAATAAATTCAAGGTATTGCTTAGTGAGCATTTAGAAATACTGCGCTCCCAAACTAATAACCCCAGTACCACTTTGCACCGAAAATATTTTATAATTTTAATTTTTCATTAATTGTATTTTTACAGATTTTTAAATATCGAAAGGGCAAAAGGGCGTTACTACTGAAAACCCGTCTTTAGTATCATTACTTTAATCGTACAAAATATATTAATTTATTAATACCACGTACTACTCAACTGGTGTCTTATTTTGTTCCTATTTAAGCTTTTAATTTGTACTAATTCCTTTATAAATTTTTTCTACAGAAAATTGTTTTTCCTTATTTTAATGTTATTATTATTACTTTGAATTTTGCATCCTCCAAACTCATCCGTCCGTAGGCCCAGAGGATGGGCCTAATGGGAATACGCCATTGATAATGCGTATTATTTTTTTACCGTGAAGTTTCTGAACTGGAGCGTAATTCTCTGATCTTTTGGAACTTTCAAACTCAGATGATAACTTTATCCGGGGAAAACTTGTTTCACTGTAGCACCGTCGCGAAAACGTCCTTCACGTGTGTTTAGAGGGCAGTCATACGTGCACAACAAAGCTGAAATTGTGGATGATATAATCCTAAAATGGCAGTCATCAGACGACTTTTGGTTGAATTTAGCGGAATCTGATAAGTTTGGACTTGTGTAACAACGAGTAATCTAACTTGCAGTAAGACAGTATATTTCAGATAACTGCCTAATTGCGAAGATCCAAGTGAGATGATAACATCTACTTGGATTAATTTTCTAAACTGTTTCACTTGTCTGTCACTTTTTAAACTGTGCTGATGATTATTAAACGCGGAAATAGTTTCAGAAGCCAAGAAACCTGTGAATTACATACCTTGTTGTCAGTTTATAGCAACTAAATAAATGAAATGTAAAAGCCATTTGCATATAATGTCCTTTGTCCGTTTTGTTCATAAGATCTGAACGCTCAACGCCATGACAAAAGGCATGAAGATACAGTGCATTTATCGCACGAGAGACCAAAAAAAGAATGGAACCATCCGATTCCCTACTATTGAAAACCCCAAAACTTAATACATGAGATAAATAAGTGCATTAGCGAACGAAACTCGAAGCAGTAAGTCAAAAATGCGATTCCTGTAGAAGTTTAAAAAAGATGTATAATGTCTTTTATCTTGGGACGAGAGAGTATATATAACAATAAATTTTCTTCTAAAACCAATGAATTCACACACTCACAGTAGATATGATAAAGAGCATAAAAGATTTAACTTTGCTGAAATGTAACAGAATTTTTTTTTTTTAAATTTACGAATTCTTAGATATATTAGATATAAATTTACATGAACTTGAATATGTTATTGTTATAATTTATATTTATCTTTTATATTATTAGCTCACAAGAATGAAAAAATTTTAACCTATTAATACTGATATTTTATTAATTACTTCATAATTATTATTAACTAGGAAATATTATTTAGATTAAATTATATTTTACGAGTGTTATTAAATCATTAATAATTACGGCATTGAATTGGCTCATATGAAATACTTAGATGATCATTAACATAAATTAATGTAAAGCAAGAGTAATATATACATATAATTGTTTAAAATTACTCCTCAACGGAATAGTTGATGCATTTTAGTACGTTATAAGCATATTTGAATTCTATAAATTTAACACTTGATCGTAAATTAATAAACTTCAATATTATATATCATTTTGTTTTTTTTTTTAATGCTTACTTGTAAAATCTTAACTATACACAAATTTTACTTAATTAAAATTTTTAATTGAGAAATAGAAAGTTGATTTTGTTATAAACTTGATTAATGTTTTAATAATTGACTTTGACAGTGATTTTCTGACGGAAAGTGTTAAATTATTCAAACTTATTTTATTCTGTTAAATAAGAACTGAACATTTTAAATAATAATAAACTTTTGAATTCTCAGGACAAAAGATAATAGATGTAGATCTAAATATGAGCAAAATTAATCGCTTCTTGTTCGTCTTGTTTATTGGCATGGCAAAGCGCTCTTTCTACTTTTAGGCAAGGAAGTATAAGTAGTTCCAATGCACACCAAAATCCTGAAAATATACAACAGTTCACCTACCTTGGAAGTATTATGACAAATGATGGTAATAATTGAAGCTGAAACGAAGTTTAAAATTGCTAAATCATTCTCTGCATTCCAACGCCCGAATTCCGTTTGGAAAACTAGGACTCTTGTACTATACAAAATATTAAAATTCAACTATATGGTGTTACTGTATTATCAGTAGTAACTTATGACAGTGAAACGTAGAAACCTGCCGCCGAATGTGTGTGTGTGAGGAACCGGGGGGTAGATAAGAGTTATTTCTCTACCGCTTATTCGGCTACGGATCTCGAAGATCCGCCCGAAGGGTCGTAGGATGGAGATTATATTAAAATTAAGGTAGACTACAAGATCGTAGAATCTTGGTCTTGTCAGGCTCCCGACAGCAGTCTACAATTTAGCGTTAGGCACGTTCTGTGTAATTTAGATAACTCTTCTGAAGGGGAGGGAGAAGTGGGCAAGTGATAGGATTTTGGCATGGACGTGAGTTCAAGAACGAAGCCATGATAAAGTAACAAAATATTATTTAATAAGAAATAACAAATAAAATACAGCTATGGAGAGATTATTAATCCCTATCTTATTCGCATGAGAGAGGAAGTATACAAGTATCAAGACATACTATCTCAACTGTAGATTTTGAACTATATCTTCTGATCGGCGACGAATTGTTGATAAGGCGGGACGACTGTGTTGGAAGTTCGGCTAGAGAGAGAATGATGAAGTTCTAGGTGGGAACTTATGGCACACAAGTTAAATCTGTGGACGAGAGATTCTTATGGCACTTCCCAAATTCTTGTGGACTGCACCGAATGGCGGAAAAAATCACCCTTTTTATCGCCCTTTCTGTCCAATCGCTTAAAAGAATCCGCGGTTACTAACGGGATGTATGGGGACGTGGACAGGGAGTGGACTGCCAGATGGATGTCAAATTTGTAGATGAAGTCTTGTGGGAAAGGAAATGGATTTCCTTTTCAAGCAAAAAGTGATATTGTATCTTCCCTTTTGGTAAATAACTTTGATAAACTAAATATATTTCCCCTGCTAATTAATTAAATAAATTCCGATTCTCACATGTGCAAGTGCACAGGCGGCCCTAAGACTAAAACTAAGGTAAGCAATTTATCTAATATAATTATAGTTTTTATTTAAAAATTGATAACCTTTCACCTATTCCTCTTTTGATTAAAAAAAAGGGAAAAGGAGAAAGGAAAAAAGTTCAATCGCATTTGACGGCTTCTTTTCTTGAAAACAGAGAATTAGAAAAAAATATTTATCAATTTGTAAGCATCATCGTTGAAAGGCGAAGTATATTTGTATTTATTAAATTTTATTTTTATCTTTGAAGATAAAACGAGAATTATTCTTAGGAGAGATGATTGAAATCAGTTGATGTTAAATTATATAACGAAACTAATGTACAATGGTAAAAAGTTTTGGATTATTTAAAATCTGAAAAACTGAATGGATTTGCATATCACAAATACATTGGAAAGTTGGAATAATATACAAAGCCCTTTTTTACAGATTGATAAATTTAAAGTAACCTATAACAATTATTAAGAATATTATTATTAAATAAATTGTATGAAAAGTAATGTAAAAACTAGAAATCTGACATCAATCATGAATGGTTGCAATATGATACAAAAATAACTAACGAGGAATTTAATTCAAATATATGGGAATTCAATTTAAAAGATTTTACATTCTGTTTTTAAAAATATTATTCCACAAACGTCCATAATGCATTCGATTTAACATTTTTATTTTTCTTATTATTATAAGAATTATTTATTATTTGCATTACACATTCATGTCTTTAAAATCATTAGGTAAAAACATTTGATGTGTGCGTTTCTAAATACCTACTTAAAACGGTTAAGTGTATTGCTTATTCATGCAAAATGTTGAAAAATTAAGTTTTGTACTTCTCTAAATATATACTTTCATCACTATAGATGTTGAAATGTGGTTTACATTATTATAGCATATTTACAAAATCGTAATGCGAATTCTGGATGCTTGAAAATGAAAAGAAATCGATGAAAAAAATCAAGATCGTTTCATAAATGAATGAATGACGACGTTTTATATACACAGACTTATAAGAGCCAAACTGAAGAACCAAAACTTAACAAATCAGAGAAATTGCCTCGGAGATCGTAATTGAATAACTCCTCTTCAACGCTGTCTACGGAGATATTTACTTATTTAAATGCAACAAAATCTGATATGGTAATATTTCAGAAAATGTGAAGATATTTCTGTACAAAAGCTAGTATAAAAGCTTTTTAATGTGGCATTTTTTCCGCTGCAAGCAACAAGTATTATTTGAAGAAGACATCATGCTATATAGAAACCTTAGCGATACAGGAGATAATGCTCAATATGGTCCCATTTTAAATATGTAAAACCTGAAGGCAATGAGTAGTGTATTTAACGATTGTTTTAATTCTCATATACTACCTTTCAAAGCAGCAAAATTTGTAACATGTCTTCGATAAATCAAATTTTTTAAAGTGTTTTCAAAACTAAAAATCACATGGATTAAGATCCGGAGTACGAGGTAGCTAAGAAGTAAACATCGTATGACTAATATAAGCATTCTGTTATCGGTAAATTGGACTCTGAGTACAGCAGAAATTGCTGTACTCAGCGTCCACTATACTGAGAAGATCCTGCTCACATGAAAATGGTCGACTGAAATCATTTCCACTATTGCTGTTGAAGTATGACAAAAGTGTTAAGCATCTCGGTATCTATGTGCCGTCATAGAACATGTCACAGGCACAATGAGACTAGCTTCTTCGAAGAAAAAAGACCCAACGGTAAATGTGGCGGTGAATTCATAACAAATTATAACTTTAGGCGAGTGCAATAGAATCTATTGGAAACCTGAGAGTTGCAGGTTTTCTCTGTTTGACTTAAGTGGAAATGTGTCGTGTCGCTCCATAGGATTTCCAATGGGCATGGCATATTTGCTTCCATTCCGGCAAGGAAAGTCAATGCAAAGGTCATTCGGGTTTACCTGTCTGTGAACAAGCAAATGTTTATTGTGGTTTGATTATATTGATGTTATACAGAGAACAATGCATCAACTTTTTCAGTATCTTCCACACTATGCTAAAAAAAAAGCTGTTTCGACACTGAATATGCATTACTAAACCTGTAACATTATTTACTATCCAACAATTGCTAATGTAACATCTTCAATAATCTGTGAGTTGCTAGATTTCCGGACTCGACCGATAAGATCTACCAGACGTCCAGTTTCTTCGAATCGAGTAATCATTATCTTGAAAGCTTACGAAGTCAATAGTCTTCGACGTAAATTCTTTCGACTACAAAATATCCGAAGTGCAGCAGTAATATTACCCGGTTTTCATATAACAATGACCATCAAGAAATGCCCTTGATGGTCATCATAGCTGATAAGAATAACATTCAACGGTGGCCGCTTTTATATTCAGAACTTTGAAGCAACACACGTGTTGCTTCAAAGTTCTGGATATAAAAATAAAATAAACATTTTTTTATTGCATCTTCAAAAACATATACAGTACTCGCGAGTTTTGGAACTTACTTTTTACGAAAATGTTATTTCACACTTTTTGAAATGTCACCATACCAGGTCTGGTTACATTTAACCTGCTAAATATCTCTCTAAATAGCATTTAATAGGTGTACTTTAATTATGAACACTACTAATGAGATCTCATAGTAATTAACATTAAATGCTAAGCAATATGCAAAAACAAGGCCGTTACGTAAGGGTTAATTGATACCAACAACATTCTGCTTCGTTTTACGAAAAAATGTAACTAGTTTACATACAAACAGAAAATAAGTTAAATGTAGCTTAAATTCTATGATTCTGTTGGCATGTTTGAAGTTGGATATCATCATGAAATGAAACGAAATGACTTAAGAGAAATAGATATAACGATAAACCGTTAAATATAGGCAAAATATGAGTAATAGATTTATATGTTGATAATAATTTTAGTTTATTTAACTTTGAATAGTTAATATAAGGCAAAATATGAGTAATAGATTCATATGTTGATAATAATTTTACTTTATTTAACTTTGAATAGTTAATATAAGAAAAGAGTTAGTGTTGTTTTAAATGTATTTCTCTTTTGTATATGTTCTGTTTAAAAATTGGAGATTTAAAGTTGCTAAAAGTTATAAAGTATTAGTCTGTGATTTTTTCGTTAGAAAATATCGTATCATGTCTAACCATATAATATAACTATTAAATAGTGTACAAATTATCACAAAATATTTAAAGTATTGAGAAATCAGATGTTTCTAAGTTGTTTATAAGTGCTTGTACAAAACAACAAAATATAATTTATATATAATACGATTCTACAAATAGAAATTTTTTTTGTGATTTTCCATTCTTCTATCGTTTTATTTGATAGTGCACTAACAACATGCCTACAGTTTCAAAGTTCTAGATAGAAAGATTAAAGTTTTGCATTACTATGACCGATATCTATTTAAAGTAATCTCGTATTGCGAAATTTCGGTTTAGTTCAGTTTTCATTGATATATGAATTAACTAAAACCTTTGACATAAGGTAGTTTCAAGTAAAAGTAATAAATAAAAATAACTAAAAGTAAAAAAATAAAAAGATTGAATCAGTGACTGGTTTTCAGCCAATAAAGAAAAGTATTGATTGTGAGGGAAAAAATGTGTTTTTAAAAAATTCCAAATAATAAAACCACACGATAAAATTTTTACAATACATTTTGTATTTGTTCCCTTTTAAAGTATTCAGAGCATCATAAATGAACTATACATATCGAGATTTTTATGGATCGTATCTCTTTTACGTTATTCCAATAACTAAGTACAAAAGTTGATTAAAAATATTTTTAATATTGTAAGGAATTGTTTAACTATTAAGTAATGGCAATAAATTTCGTTGATATATATTTAAATTAGTTAAACTATAAATAAATAAGGTTCACCTATTAATGATAATGTAATTACGTTATAAACATATTCGAAAAAATATTACATAAAATAAATACTTATGAAAGAATAATTTATAAATCCTTAATCATTTCCAACCGTGGATTAAGATTATGTAATATAATAATTATTAATTGATAATTGAATAATGATATAAAAAATATAAATTGACTGACTATATATCAATATCACTTTGGCATTATTTTGCTAAAATTATTAAACTCTTTATTAAAAATAAATAATAAATGAAAACAATAGTCTCAAAAGATTAAACAAATAATCATTAATGATATCTATTCCGGCTTGTTCAAAGCATTGCTTTATAATCCTACTTTAATAATGAATAACGTTAAACATAGTGTTAAGAAATTAGACCAACAAAACTAAATGGGTGATAGAGGGGGTCAATACAAGCAATTTTGATCCTATGAATTGGGGATCACTGCCGCCTTACGAGATACACTCTTCTAAACTTTTGGTAGTGATTGCTGCCTTGTGTCACACAAATACAATACAGGAAAGCTTGACATTACTGTTAAAAATTGTTAAAGCTATGCATGAAGTACTGTTAATTCACATTGTTTTAAATATCATCGTGAAAACTCTCTCTGTGCTGGATAATCTGTAGAGCTTAACCTTCGCACATATTTGACGGTGAAATGTGTAACAACTGTTCACGTAGCACAGTTAAGACGTTAATATGATTCATCCCAACGATTAGGGCAATGTCTCTTGTGCTTGTTGAATTACTAGGTCTTCAAAGTCATCAGTTTCTGTCTATCTGATCTTTAAAATAAATCCCATTTCTCTCAATTAATTATGGATTGTGGAAAACGTTGAGAGGTAGGGTTCTTTGGCGAGGGAGATGTCGTTCACGGATCTTTGTGTTAATCATCTTTTTTATTTAGCTTCCTCATAAATAAGATATATCAGCTAGATTCTGAGATATGAATTTTTCCATTATGTCTGATAAACATTTACTTAAAAATCACTGAATGCTAGTAATTGCTCGCGAATTCGAGTCTTATCAACGGGCTTTTAGGGTTTTCTTCAAGTGTTTAACACCTAAATAGAGGTTAATTTCTCATAAATAATCCTCCCAGGAGGCATGTGTTACACTTTGGCAAATCGCCCATGTGTTGGTTACCGTATCCCACCGTAATTAAATGTCACACAGGTTTCACCTGTTTTTATAATTGACAGTAATGTATTGAAGAAGCACAAATTAAACGCCAACATTTAAAAAAAAGAGATTTAGCGTAAAAATGCAATTTTTATTATGAGATGAACATTTTCTTTTATCTGATAGATCTTATAAAAACGTTGCACTTAGACTAAATAAAGATATTACCTTTTTGGATTTTGGACTTTTATTTATTAAAGTATTTTGCCTGACAATCGTTTTATTGTTAATTGCACTTAAAATTTGACATGAAATTAAAAAATGGATTATTAATAAAGAAATAACAACTAACGAACATTCTGTTATGATTTCAGTTTTCACTTTTCTATTATGCATTTGTCTATGTTTTTAAAAATTACTACACGACGCAATAAGATGCATGACAATGACGGTGGGCTTCCTACACTACATGCATGTTATTACGATAAAAAAAAAAGTTAGGATAGCAAAGAAACTTTAGTAACCTGTTTCTTATAGGTGACTGCTACAAACATCAGTTTACAGATCCAAAATTGCTTATGTTGTTTCCCTTTACTACCGATTTTATTTTGTCCGTTTAATATTTTAATTCTGTATTTTAAATAAATTAATAATAGTATTTTCTTATAAACATAATCTCCTGTTTAGAAAATTCATCTAAAGGTGTTGGCAATAAAATTCTTTAAATGAAATTACTGGACAAATTACTGCGAGAAGAAATAAAAACATATTTCAATTATCCGACAAATAACAGTTTCTATTATTGCCTTCATTTTTATTTTTCTTCGCTGTATATTTTTAAAAATTATAATTATTCTTCAATTTAGGAATTTGCATAGTGACAGCAAAGCTTGGATACGATGGAGAATAAAATAGAACGGAATAAAAACTTCGAAAATTCAAACGTCATTTCTGTGACGTCGTGTGACACTTTTTTTTTTATAATCTCAAATTTCGATAGCCAGATGCCGAAGCGGTTAAAGCATCAGTTTACCACTCTGGGAACCCAAGATTTGATCCTGGAGACGAACGGGATTTTTCATAGATCGATCGCTGTCCCGGATATGTCGTTTCAGTTTTTCACTACTCTACCTTATCCATTGTGGATCTAGACAAATCCACAGTGAATATGGAAAGAAAGGCCTTCTTAGTACATGCATGGTGAAAATACAATCTTAAATTTCATGCAAATGTCGAAAATTTCAAATAGATGATGA
Source organism: Centruroides sculpturatus (assembly GCF_000671375.1). Lineage (NCBI taxonomy): Eukaryota > Metazoa > Arthropoda > Arachnida > Scorpiones > Buthidae > Centruroides > Centruroides sculpturatus. The sequence continues at coordinate 154,583 of NW_019384432.1, read as the reverse complement.
GTTTAAACATACCTTTTACAAATCATTTCGCGACTCAGCAAGTTGAAATGGCCTTTAATCAACGTAACATGAAACGCTAAAACAAACACTATAACAGCAATTGATCATAGGTAAATTCCAGTTGTGCTGAACTAACTTTAGTAGAGTAGAGTTCATGATATCAGTTAGAGACAAGACATTACTGCCATCTTTGATAGGCCTACTAAATCAATAATTGATTAACTTGGAGTTTAATTATTTCTCACCATTTGTACAGTGCTATAAACAAAAATATGAGACAAGTTTAGAACAGTGGTGTAACTATAGGAAAACGAAAACTAAGTTAACCCATTCATCCTCAAATATCTTGTTAACAATTGTATATACAGAAATAAACTCAACAATGATTGATTAGCTAGCAAAGAAGGCAATAAAATTCTTTATGCATGTAATTTTATTCGTAATGGATTTAATTGTGCATCTCTACTTAAAACATTATTCTAATACGTGTTTTGTGACGTCATAATTTTCCATTTCCTTTGTCGTCATCTATCACAAGTTTATCCCTTACCATCTGAAAAGTGTGAAGTAATACATATTGATAAGATTTGCTGGCAGACAAAAGTAAAGTAGGCGTATGTATGCATTTAAACCTAGGAATTTTAATGTAAAGTACGAGTGCTTTTAATATGCAAAATCATATTTTAGACATTCTAACGTGCATATAACAGTGCATATATCTAGCATTTTATATGCATATGTAGCGCATATATTGCGATTTTAAATGCATATAAACCCGACCGTTAACTGGACTGTAATTTTCAAATCGCAGACTTAAATCCTCACAGCCGTCCGTTTGTTCATCCTTCGTTAATCTCGAGAACAGAATTAGATAAGGAAAGTTTAGAGGCCGGAGACCCTAATTAATTTTTAAATTACATTATGATTAAAAAGCATTGTGATAGTATCATAATAATTGCTCGTTATTATTAATTTCTCCAGAAGTTTTCAATAAGTTTTTCAACAGAATTTTACTATTTGTGTAAATTCAATTAGGTGAGATTCAAATTATGCAGACGTAAAATAATTTTATAGTCGTTAATCCAAACAAATTATTAAAATCAATCCGCTTACAGGTACAGTAGCTAGACTTGTACGACAGTTATTTCAAATAACGTCTAACATCTGTAGTTATTCATTAATGGTGTCTATTTTTAGAAGCCCCTTATTATAATTCTCAAAAATGATCTTAAACAAACATAATCTAAAAAGACACAGTACAATGCATCTAAATAATCAGAGTTTTTAAAAATAAATTAAATTTCTGACAAATAGGGCTGTTCTCTTCTAACATTTAAATAAAACATAATTTCCCTTCATCTACTCAGAGAATTATTTTCCCTATTTATTTTTTACGTTATTATTAATTTAATTTATTTTTTTTCTTTTCGTTCGTTTACGTTTTTTAATGAATATATTCTAGTAATTGATTGCTAACAAAATTATGTTTTTCATAGATAACATGTACACAATTATTCCAATTAAAACAGCATATTGAAACAGCAGTTCATAAGCAAAAACGAACTCGCCATCAAAACCATCAAATTCTTTTGACAAATGTCAGTCAAGATATAAGGATATGAATTTTCTCATCACTAAATACAAGATAATGGAAATGTGCGAAGATTTATTTGTATAAAAGAAATAAAAGAGACGTTTACTTCTTTTTTAAAATACTTTTTAAAGAACCTTTTAAAAATAAGAAATCAAATAAAATATTTTTGAAATTTTCGACCCTACTTTGAATATATGAATCACTGCCAATTACAAATTAAAAAACCAAATCATTTTTTCTTCTTAAACATAGATTGTGTTTTTCTACATATTTTAAGTTTTTCATAACATAATGTATATATTTATCGGCTTTTGTAAGGTATAAATCTAAGTTTTAATTCCGATATATCATGGTATCCGTTTCAGTATTAATATATACTTTAATTTACTAAATATTCAGTAATATATTACTATAATAAGACTATAATATACAGCATTACTAACTTATAATACTTAGTTAATACATATATTAATATTGAAATTAGGTAGAAACGATGCACGTAATTATATCTACCTATTCTAAATTAATCTATAGTTTCAGTTCAATAGCACTTTGCAGTAATGTGTTCCATCGCACGCAACATATCACTTTTTCCATTTTAATATATACTATATAATAAATACTTTTATATAATGCGTGATTATTTCTTTACATAAAGTTATTTTTGATAATCTTAGAAAAAATTATAGCCATTTGATTTTTATAAACTATCTATATTAATAGAAATATTTTAAATGACAATATATAGGCTACAAAGACAAGTTAGAATATAGAAAGTCAAATATCAAATTTTAAAATAACTATTTAGTGTATTTTTATAGTAAGAATATATAAAATTATCTCTTGTATAACATACATTCATATTTTAAATAGTAACATATAAAAATGTAAGAACAGAATACTTGTTTATGCAGTATGACACTGAATAAACGAAATTTATATAATTTAATAATTTAATTTAATTTATTTTATTTCCATAAAACTTCAATTTATTTATCGTGTAATTTATTCAGAATTCATTCTGTATATATCGACACTATACTGTCAACACAACGCAAATTAACATTTAGTAAGAAAGAACGAAAATCAAAGTGATGAAATATTCAAACGGGGGAGACTTAAAACTAAGTTTTTACAAATAAATATTTTATATCTATTAGTCATATAATTCAAAAATAGGTTGTTAGTCATCCGAAAAAGGCTTTCGTAGTAACAATAAACACTTTCTTAACGCAATGTCTGTATTAATTATATTATGTATTATATTGTAATTTCAGTTTATATAGAAATTTGAATTTTACTGAACTTTATTTTTTCACTTTTTGATTAGCATACTGTTGAGTCATAGTCTCCTTAGGTGTCAAATTTCTAACTGCGTCTCCAAATGAGATAATTGGCATAGTTGTTGATAAGCACCATTCATCTCAGTGATGCGTGAACTAACACTTGCGTACTTATTACATTATAATATGTGTAATGAAAACTAAAATTTTATTTATCGACCATTTATACAATAATAAAAAGATCAAATACTGAGTATAAAACTGGATAATCCAGACTTTTCTTTAAATAAAGCCAATTTTCAACAGTTAGGTATCAGTTTCTAATACATTTTTTTCTTTTAGTATCAACTTTTAATTTAGTTTGGTCTAAACTTATTTTGTAGACTGTACAAGTAGATAATAATTTTAAATAATTTATTATGTTTAACCTATTTTTAAAAATATTTAAATCTAATGAAATTCAAAATATTGTATAGATAAATTAAAATTCAAAACAAACTTTAAATTATTATAGTTAGATATAGATCTCAGATTATTTTTATCTTATTTTTACGAAATAATCTGCTCGGGTGCTTTACCTTTTTGCTTCATAAAATTTTCAGTTCTTAAACAATATTTTCTAATTTCCTTATTTTATAACTCCAATTCCATTTTATTGCCGATTTCACAATAAATCCTTTTACTTTTTCGTATTAGTTTTTTAAATATTTATATTTCCAAAATCTTATTCAAATGCTTACGTTTCTACATAAGCAATTTATCAAAAAGAATCTAAAATTAATAAGCAAATTAACGAAGAATATTTTAATTTGTAACTTCTTTAATTTACTTTAATTTACAATTTAAGTGAATATAGCACTAGTTAATAAAAATAAAGTGCTATTTATTAGAATAATATGGATAATTAAGTAAATATCAGAATTAATGCAAATATATAATTTTATTTGCATTAAAGTATAATGAAAGAATTTATAAAATAGAAGACATTATTTAATACAATTTCAATAATAAATTTGTTTTTCTTAACTATATGAGTTTGGAATGTAGCCAAATAAGAATATTTATTGAAAAATTATTTATTTACTAGAAAAATTGCACAACGTATCGATATTTAAAGGAATTTACACAAAAGCTACTATAAGTATTAAACGATATTTATAAAGTAGCAATTGAAAAGTGATTAAATAAAAGTAACATAATTAATAATTATTTTTTAATAAAAAATTCATAAACGCTAGAAAATCCATTTAAATATATAAAATAAAATTCTGTGATTTTTGCAAGTAACATTGTACAAGTCTATTGTACAATGTTACTTTAAGTTTTCATTAAACGAATGCCAGTGTTATCATTTAAAATATCTAAGTCTTTCTTTTTCGGTCAATCTTTATCATTAGTGATGGTGACGTAAGACAAAAACAATTAGTCATCCATTCGATGTGGAAAGTCTCATTGTTGTTTTTTTTATTTCTGCAGATAGAGCCGAAGACATTATTATTTTTATGACTTTTCTAAAGAAACTTGTCAAAATGGATTCCTTCGATTGGGGGAATTTTACACTCGATATGATTCAACTCGCTAATAACAGTTACAAAGAATTAAGTTGTTATTTAGAAATCCATAATAAAAGTACAATTAATAGTACAGGTAAGTTTTATTCATAAGCAATCGAAGTTTTGAATTATATTCATTCATTAAAAGATAAGTATTTAATTAATTTTTATTAAGAAATTTAAACCTTAGTTTAAGTATCATGTATTTCTTTTTTATGTTTAATAAATTTCGAAATGATTTTACGAGATTCATTAACCCAAAATATTTGTTATTATTTTTCTTTTACTATTCTTTCTTCCCTTAAGTCAATATAGCTAGATTGTGTTCCTAGGCATTGTATACTCGTTACTATTATGTCATCTGTGATTATAAATAGTCCTTATAGATTTTATCACGATACAGCCGGCTTTCAACATCGTAGACATTGATTCTATGGAGTGAGAATCATAAAAAAAAGAGGAGGAAAAGGAGAGTTCAAGCTTTCTCTCTCTCGTCTACACATACTTTACCACAATAAAATTGATTTTTACTTATTTAAATTAATAAAAATTTTGTTTAATTTTATGTTAGAACAATGAAGTAAATAAGTACTTTTATTATTGTAAATAAAAATATAAGCTAATCCTTCTTTTTCTTACTATTAAATAAATTTTATTTTATTAGTTTATTATACAATTTCTCCCTATTTTTAAAATATTTTGTTAACGAAATACATTTGTAGGAAACAAAAAAATTCAATTAAAAATACAATACATGTTCCACTTTTTTTAATATTTAAGATTAGTCTATAAAAAGCACTATTTCAAAATGACAATGTAAATTTTTAAGACGTTTTATTATATAAATAACAAGCTTTAATTTTTTATTTAAAATATTTTATTGCTATACGCGGAAGAATTTAATAACACTACGAAAAGACGCTATGACTTTATGTTAAAAGTGATTTATTACATTTTATATTGTAATTTTTATGTATGAAATTTAAGTAAACTGTCCTACTATTAATTTATTTCAACTGGAAAATTTTTATTAGAGTCAGAAGTTTAATTCAAAATGTGTCATTTATACTAAAATATAGAAAACCTGAGAAAAAAAATTAAAATGAATACAATTATACTGTACAAGAAAATATATTTTTGAATTATTTAATTTCTAATTAATAACTACAATAATTATTTCAAATATTTTTAATTAACGTTTATTATGTTTTTAATATAATTATATATCTTAAGTGATATAGAAAAGTCTCTATTATAAATACATAAATTAATTAATATTAACATTAATATTTTTAATTGTATATAGGCCTATTTTATAAATTTTTACAAATATTTCACAATATGGTTTTAATAACTACTTTTAAAAATTATTCTGCTATAAATTCTTAATTCTTATTCTTGTAAAAAGTTTTATTTTTATTATTATTGCTAAAGATGTATTTACATTCACAGTACGTAAAATATTACATGTCAACAAATCCTTCAGACTAATTGGCTAGGATTAAATTTCTTATTTTATAAATTTGATCTTGTTTACAACTTTTTTATATGATAATGATTTCATATATCTCTTTAAAGAACGGATTTTAAAAGTCAAATCAATCGAATCTCTCACAAATAAATTGAAATATTCAAATGTAATAACATGAAGTTATTTATGGATGAAATATTTCAAGAAAGAAATAAAATATCAAATTCTTCTACGTGTGATTATGATTATTTTAAAAAAAATTTTGTTAAATACTAATATTATTCTAGTTTAAATTAAAATATTAAAAAAATTTTGGAAATTAATTAACTCTTAAATGCAATTTTCAAATAATAATTTCCTAAATTAACTTTATAATAAAGTAAATGTAACTAAAATTCATAAAGAACTTTGAATATTTGGACTTTATGTCAATAGCATATTTATTATATACGTTTTAAAAAGCTGTAGATCTATATAAATAAATTAAGCAGAATAGATTTTCGATATTCAGAAGATAGTCCATTTGTAGTTATATAATGCAATCAAATCAACAGAGTTCTACAAAAAGTTCATGTTTTTTTTTTTCTTCGAAATATCAAATCCAGATGGCTTTTATATAATAGAATTTGAAGAAGAATAAGAATGAAGATTAAATGTGCAAAGAAATTGCAATAATGCACTTCTTCTAATATTCTATTTGTATTATTCCATTTGGCTGTCATCGTAATGGGCTACGTCAGCGTAACTAATCTTATATATTCTTGATAAAATAATTGGAGGTGCCATTCATAAAAAAAAAAAAAAATAAGAAAGATGTTACAAAAACTTGAATCCAGTTTATGAGCAAAGAAATCGGTAATTCATAATTATCTATTATTTCACACAGAGCTTGAAATTGGATCGAATTTCCGCAGAGTTGTTTGCTTTGTCAGCTAGTTTTACGGCACTTTTCCTATTATTTCCGGAATGTACTCCACCATATTTGCACAAACCTATAAATTCTCTCTTAAACTGTACAATTGTAAGCTCTATATATAATCTCTAAATTTTTTCCCCACTAAGTTATAGTTAATAAGTAGTTAACATTGAATTTGCAGATAAATATATGTTTGAATTTTTTTAAAGTTCTTTTCAAAGTATAATTATAAAGACATATAATGGCGTAAGTCTACACAGAAAACATTCGATACAATTTTAATCATATCATTAAAACATCTAAAACTAATTAATTTTTGTACTAATTAATTTAAAAGAATTAAACTTTTCTATCCTATTTTTATAAATTTAATAGATAAAATGATAAAATTTAAATTAAACAAATTTCATTTGACTTATTCGAGATCATTAATCGATATTATTAACTCCATAAAACATAAATGAGATACAAATTAATAACTTTTTTACGATTGTGTAGCATTTACTTTTATTTTTAACTTTGACAAAATTTATGGATTAATTTTATTTTTAAAAATCTTATATTTCGAAAGTTTTAGTTTGCATTTCAGATGGGAATCAATATATTTAATTGAGGTAAAGTCATAAATTGAAATTCTTTTCTCCCCTGGTGATGTGCTTTATTCACTTCCAAGATTCTTTAATTCAGTTAAAGAAAATATATCCAAGTTGTTTGTTCGATTCTCTTAAGGCTACAGTTTGAAATAAGAAAATAACAAATAATACAGAAGCTCACTTCTGCTTTTGTGTTAGAATATCATCTAATGTCACTAAAAACTTTCACTTTATTTTATTTTTTCTTTTCGTTTCTTTTACCAACAATTAATTAACAAAAACTGTTTTAATTTATTGATCATTCTATTTCTTTAACAATTACTCTAGTTTATAAATAAATATTTATATATATTTTCCCTTAAATCTATTTGATTTAATATAATTATTAAATTAATTAATATAAAATTTATAATTTATAAAGAATAAATTAAATTTTTATTCGTGTTCTGTTAGTAAATTACTGTAATAATACGTGGGATGGTGCTGCTTGTTGGCCTATGACTCCTGCACAAACCTTGGCAGTTATTCCTTGTTTTTATGAATTGAGAGGAGTTTATTATGACGTAACACGTAAGTTTGTTGTTTTATAAAAATCATTTTAAAATAAATTTTATTAGATATGATTTCTATTTTATTATAGAATTTTCGACTTTTAACTTTAATAATTAACTAGTAAAATCACTAATGAATAAATTTCTCTTTATTTGCATATATTTTCCCTTCGTTCCTTCTATAGTAATGACTTGACGTGATCTATGTTAATACTGATTGGTCAAGTGTGTTAATGAACATCCAAACTCTCTAGGGATTTGAACAAATAGCCATGTCTTTTCTGTCATTTTGTTTTATACGCTCCGAATAGCTGTTGTGAAGTTTTGTTTTGGTATAAGTTTGCACGACTTATCAGTGTTTTAACATAGCATCTACTCTGGTAAAAAAAAAATTGTTTTTTAATTTTCTTACTACGACATATTTTTTCAAGCGTTAAGTTTTAATATAAACATATTTATAAAATATAACGTGTTTAATATATTTGTGTACATCGTTATATTAGAAGTTTATATTTAAAATATAAGAGTAATTTTATAATAATAATAAATTTTATATTTATATAATGTTTCTTAAAATTTGTTTAATAAATAAAAAATATTTCAATCACTACATACAGTCATTCAAGCTCCAACAATATTATATGCTTATATAATATACAAGCCTTGTCCATAAAGTATGGAGACTGATTTCATATCACGACTTAAGTAAATGCTGTGTGGTACGAGATGTTACGTTTGAGTAAATAGACATTTCACGAGTCGCTTGTGTCATTGGCATTAGTTCTTTCGATCTCCGAAAGGCAGCGGATCAAGGCGGACAAAACTCGTGACATGTCAGTGGTACTTTTTGCTGTGAGAAGAATGAACATCCAAATAATGAACATCCAAATTGAACAGCCAGTATATATCTTCAATGCGATCTATGGTTTCTTCATTCCTTGAACTCGAAGGCTGGCCTGATCTTGTATCATCCTCACCGATACCCTAGAATCGACTGTGTCACTCATTACCCTAAGCATCACGTAGAAGCTGCAATGTCTCTATGTCTGTCTTGTCTAGCTTCACACAGAACTTGATGTTAACTCACTGTTTTTTTTTTACATTTATCTAAGTCGAGTTATTGAATTAGTCTCGGAACTTTATGGACAAGTGTTGTACAGTATATTTTACATATACATACTGAACTGTAACTGTCAATTATAAACGCATATGAATATTCTATATCTAAAAACTAACAGAACTTTTCTTACTGTATTTATGTTTGCTGGGGAACTTATAGGAAAAGAGTTAAAACATTTTATGCCTAGAAGAAAATATGCAAAGTTAGCATTAATTCTGGCCATGCAATGAATTTGAGTCATAGCAAAGATTCACCTGACAGCGTAAAGGGAGTTTGAAACTGTGGTGGTAAAAATGTTTGTGAAAAAATTAAGTGTTTTTGTGCCGTACTATGCTGTTTTCTTGTTATGCTGTGATACTGGATTTTTGCTCAAAAATGTGCAAATAATGCTGCTGTAATTTGTACTAGTGGAACGATTTCACGACTGAATTGCAGAACTCCGTTTCTCCCTCTCTGTACTAGTGAAAAATGGTAAAAATAGTACTAGTCCTATTATTTAAGGCGAGTTTTTAAGAATTGGCAGACATTCATTTTTTATGTTCGTGCAAGTGGAAAAGCAACAGAAGTGCGCAGTCTTTACCACGAAGCTTTACCTGGTTTCGAACTCCAGATGGGAAAATGTTTACCTGTATTAATCAGCGTCTTAGAGAACTAAGGATCATTTTCTTGATGCGAAAGATGGAGGAAGATCACAAACGTCAGATCGTCACAAAACGAAAAAGATATTTTCAATGGAGCGATATGTTATCCACATGTTAGCTTATAAACACTCACTTTTAAACATGGATTTTCTCAAACAACTGCCTTGCGAATTTTGCATAAAAATAGTCGTGCCCAGTCTTCGACATTTGTCAATTTTTCATCCAGATTGTTGAATAAAGTACTACCAGTGGATTTTGCAAAAATATATAGAAAACCTGTTTTTATCCAATGTTTTCTTCACGGATGAGACAATGTTTTCAAAAAATGGTATATTCAATTTTCTTAACCAGCATAGTTGAGCTGAGAATAAGTTACACGAAGTTTTGTCATTTTGGCACTAACACTAGTTTTAACTAATTATTTGGCAGAAATCGTTGGAGATCGATTGATTAGTTCATATGGCCCTTATTGACCCCGAGAGTTTGTTCGGTGTCGATTAATTGAACCAAACAAACTTTCAGGCGAATCATATCGCGCCTTATTCATGAATTTGATACAAAATCTTTTTCCTGGATTGTTAGAAGACGTTCTGTTAGTATCGAGAACACCCATGTGGTCTATACACGATAAAGCTTCTCCTCATTTTAATATTATATAAACGGTTTTTCTATAATGCTAAAATTGAATATAATACTAAAATACATTGTAATTTCTTTCATATGAGTTTTATGACTTACGTTTATAACGACTTTTAATTTTTACGTGTATAATACGCGTATGCATTTATTGCCAACACTTACAGTTTACCCTGTATAATTTTCTCTTTATTTGCATATATTTTCCCTTCGTTCCTTCTATAGTAATGACTTGACGTGATCTATGTTAATACTGATTGGTCAAGTGTGTTAATGAACATCCAAACTCTCTAGGGATTTGAACAAATAGCCATGTCTTTTCTGTCATTTTGTTTTATACGCTCCGAATAGCTGTTGTGAAGTTTTGTTTTGGTATAAGTTTGCACGACTTATCAGTGTTTTAACATAGCATCTACTCTGGTAAAAAAAAAATTGTTTTTTAATTTTCTTACTACGACATATTTTTTCAAGCGTTAAGTTTTAATATAAACATATTTATAAAATATAACGTGTTTAATATATTTGTGTACATCGTTATATTAGAAGTTTATATTTAAAATATAAGAGTAATTTTATAATAATAATAAATTTTATATTTATATAATGTTTCTTAAAATTTGTTTAATAAATAAAAAATATTTCAATCACTACATACAGTCATTCAAGCTCCAACAATATTATATGCTTATATAATATACAAGCCTTGTCCATAAAGTATGGAGACTGATTTCATATCACGACTTAAGTAAATGCTGTGTGGTACGAGATGTTACGTTTGAGTAAATAGACATTTCACGAGTCGCTTGTGTCATTGGCATTAGTTCTTTCGATCTCCGAAAGGCAGCGAATCAAGGCGGACAAAACTCGTGACATGTCAGTGGTACTTTTTGCTGTGAGAAGAATGAACATCCAAATAATGAACATCCAAATTGAACAGCCAGTATATATCTTCAATGCGATCTATGGTTTCTTCATTCCTTGAACTCGAAGGCTGGCCTGATCTTGTATCATCCTCACCGATACCCTAGAATCGACTGTGTCACTCATTACCCTAAGCATCACGTAGAAGCTGCAATGTCTCTATGTCTGTCTTGTCTAGCTTCACACAGAACTTGATGTTAACTCACTGTTTTTTTTTTACATTTATCTAAGTCGAGTTATTGAATTAGTCTCGGAACTTTATGGACAAGTGTTGTACAGTATATTTTACATATACATACTGAACTGTAACTGTCAATTATAAACGCATATGAATATTCTATATCTAAAAACTAACAGAACTTTTCTTACTGTATTTATGTTTGCTGGGGAACTTATAGGAAAAGAGTTAAAACATTTTATGCCTAGAAGAAAATATGCAAAGTTAGCATTAATTCTGGCCATGCAATGAATTTGAGTCATAGCAAAGATTCACCTGACAGCGTAAAGGGAGTTTGAAACTGTGGTGGTAAAAATGTTTGTGAAAAAATTAAGTGTTTTTGTGCCGTACTATGCTGTTTTCTTGTTATGCTGTGATACTGGATTTTTGCTCAAAAATGTGCAAATAATGCTGCTGTAATTTGTACTAGTGGAACGATTTCACGACTGAATTGCAGAACTCCGTTTCTCCCTCTCTGTACTAGTGAAAAATGGTAAAAATAGTACTAGTCCTATTATTTAAGGCGAGTTTTTAAGAATTGGCAGACATTCATTTTTTATGTTCGTGCAAGTGGAAAAGCAACAGAAGTGCGCAGTCTTTACCACGAAGCTTTACCTGGTTTCGAACTCCAGATGGGAAAATGTTTACCTGTATTAATCAGCGTCTTAGAGAACTAAGGATCATTTTCTTGATGCGAAAGATGGAGGAAGATCACAAACGTCAGATCGTCACAAAACGAAAAAGATATTTTCAATGGAGCGATATGTTATCCACATGTTAGCTTATAAACACTCACTTTTAAACATGGATTTTCTCAAACAACTGCCTTGCGAATTTTGCATAAAAATAGTCGTGCCCAGTCTTCGACATTTGTCAATTTTTCATCCAGATTGTTGAATAAAGTACTACCAGTGGATTTTGCAAAAATATATAGAAAACCTGTTTTTATCCAATGTTTTCTTCACGGATGAGACAATGTTTTCAAAAAATGGTATATTCAATTTTCTTAACCAGCATAGTTGAGCTGAGAATAAGTTACACGAAGTTTTGTCATTTTGGCACTAACACTAGTTTTAACTAATTATTTGGCAGAAATCGTTGGAGATCGATTGATTAGTTCATATGGCCCTTATTGACCCCGAGAGTTTGTTCGGTGTCGATTAATTGAACCAAACAAACTTTCAGGCGAATCATATCGCGCCTTATTCATGAATTTGATACAAAATCTTTTTCCTGGATTGTTAGAAGACGTTCTGTTAGTATCGAGAACACCCATGTGGTCTATACACGATAAAGCTTCTCCTCATTTTAATATTATATAAACGGTTTTTCTATAATGCTAAAATTGAATATAATACTAAAATACATTGTAATTTCTTTCATATGAGTTTTATGACTTACGTTTATAACGACTTTTAATTTTTACGTGTATAATACGCGTATGCATTTATTGCCAACACTTACAGTTTACCCTGTATAATATATATTTTATATGTAATGTTAAATTAAATAATTAAATATTTTTAAACAAGTAATAATAATAAATAAATCAGAAAAAAAAAGAATATTTAAATTTATAACTTATATTTATTCAAAATCTTTATTTTATATTTATTCTATACTATTTGAAAAAATAAATAATTTAATTAATAAATATATGCATTTCTTTCATAAAAAGACTTAAATTCCTCAAGCTTATATTTAATCATTTATAGAGATAAATAAAAATGTCAGAAATTCCAAGAATTACTCAGAAAACAAAACTTTTTAAATATTTTTTTTAACAGTTTAGAGGTTTATATATTCTGTCTTAAGTCTTCAAGTAATAAATTTTCTGCAGCTATTTTAAATTGTGAGTTTTAATGCTTCAATTATATTGGAAAAAACAGAAAATAAATATAATCGATTGAGATCATTTTAGAGTAAATAAATCTTTAAATTTCACTTACAAGATAAAATCTTTTATTTAGTTACTTAGTATTGATTGAAATGAATTTTTTAAAGTTAATTTTGATCACCGAAAACGAAATCGATAACTCATTCTATGAGAAGTGATCAGATACTTCAGTTTCTTTTCATTCTTAATATTTCGTAGATTTCAAATAGATAATCTCTGATAACACCTTTTACAATTTTTTCACATAAAATATATATTAAAATAAATAAATTTTATATTTAAAAAAAGACTACTTTACTTTTAAACTCTACATGTAATAGAACCCCGATTAGTCGAAGTCGAAGTTCCGTATTGGTTTACATTACCTTTTAATCATTAGATAATCAGGGTTCTTCTTTATTTTGAAAAGGATTTCAAATAAATGAGGGAAATATATATATATTGCATTTTTTAATGTAATAATAACTATATATATTATACAATATAGCACTTTTAATAATTATTTAAAACAATATATTATATAATTTTTTCAAATATATTAATATTAATATGCGTATTAAATTCATAGTAATATAACTGCAAAAATTATATAATTTATTAAATACAATAAATTATAAGTACAGTAGAACCTCGAAAACTCGGCTCTCGATAACCCGGCACTCCGGATAACTCGGCCACACCCTGGCAGGGCAAAAAAATCCTTAATTAATTTTCATTATAGACAGCTTTATAAAAGTATAAAAGCTCTCATAAAGTATTTTTCTGAGGTCTGTCTTATCAGGTAAATTAATGTACACAGCGTATTCATTAATTTTCATTTTCATGTAGTAANTTTAAGTTTAATGATTGTGATTAATTTTAAATAATTCGTTAAAAATAATTTTATTCCTCTATAAAAATAATTGAAATATTACTTAATTATTTTGAAATTACAGGATATAAATTTGTTATAAATTTTGTCCGAAATGATTTTCTCTAAAAATAAATAAATTAATATTTCTAAATTAAATATAATAATATCTCAGTATATAATTAATTTTAATTATTTCTCAAATTAGTATTTATTAAACTAATTTGCTAATTAAAAAATTTGAAAAATATGTTTTTAAATGATAACCAATGTTGCAAGGGAATTGAAAAATGATTAAAAATATTTTTGTTTATTTTTCGATCGTTACATAAGTTACATAATAAAACATTTTTCAACTTTTAATGAAATTATTAAATAATATTAATTTAAAAAGTTTATTTTACAAGATTACTCATAGTTTTTTATTGAATGATAGACGTTAATGTTTGATATTTGTTGAGTTTGATGTTAGGAGAATACTAAACTATTTTTATTTGTAGAGAATGCTACTCGAATGTGTGAAGTAAATGGAACATGGGCAGTGAAAGCGAATTATTCTGGCTGTCGAGCCCTACTTACGGTACACGAAGTGAGTGAAAATCATTATCCAGTCGTTATTTTTATCTTCAATAGTTCCTAAATGAATTGCACTCTTTGATTTCTTATTCAGTGCATAAAGATCATTAGACAATTTTCTTTTCAATGATGAATTCAATCTGTTATTACTCTTGAATTAGCCTTATTTTATTTAATTAGTATAAATGAAATATTATTTAAAATATAAAGAATAAAAATTTAATATACTAACAAAATATTAATATATGTAAATTTTTGCTAACAATCATGCTTAAATTGAATAAAATACGTCTCTATAATGTAATCACATTAAAGTTTTAATTTAATTTAATTATATTATTAAGGAAACAATTGTGTAACACAAATTTTATCCATCTCGATCTTCAAAAATTAAAAATTTCTCATTAACATAGATTAATTTCGTAATAAAACTAATGTAATTTTAACTTTGGAATCAACAGTAAAATAACATATTTATCAATATTTAATTATATAAAACTACTTTATTTATTTGCTTTCAAAATTGTTTACTTCAGATATTTCTACTTTTTTAACTTCATTTTGTTTAATTTAAAGAAACCGGAATTAATCGAGCTTTAATTTAATTTCTATTAAGACTTAAATTCCAATGAGAATAATATATTTTAAATTTTAAAAGTTGTTTATATATCTATTTTTAGGATATTCTGGATATCAAATACAATTCTACTATTTATTACATTGGTTACAGTTTATCTTTGATTGCTCTGATTCTTGCATTATCAATATTTCTCTATTTCAAGTAAGCTTTTAACAAAATTAATTTATTAAAATGTTAAATGTAATAATTTTAATTTTAAATAAGAATCATAAAGTGCTTTACATTTATTATTTATAACTAAAAATATTTTTTATCGTTTTTTTTAATTGTTTTGGAAAAAAAATTATAAAACAAAGTATAATCATATTTATTTTTTTCAATATTAATGAAAATAAATGTTACTTTCAGTTTTAATTTAATATTTATAAATATTTAATTACTAATATAATTAGAGATTATTAAAATATAATGCTGTAAATATTAATATTATTACCGTAGAATTTTTAAAATTGTATAAGTTACTTAATTTTTTTTTTCTCAATTTAACTTATTAATGATAAAATTAAAAATTATTATAAAAAATGTTTACACTTTTGCAACAAATAAATGCATAAGAAATATTAATAAATAAAATAGTAAAATATAAAAATACTTTAAGATTCCAAATATGAATTTAGTAGATGTAAATAACATATATTTTTAAACTTATTTTATTTCTAATTTAATAAAATATGTATTTTTATCTTAAATTTTAAAATTTAAATAAAATATAAAATTTATAATGAAAATAAAAACACATTCTGAACAGTTTGAATAGTTTTTCATACATTAATAAATAATTCAAAAAGTAATAAAATCTTATTGAAAAAAAGTTTCATACATTACAGTTTAATGTATAAATTATCAAAACATAAATTTACTTTTATGAGAAAGTTAAACTTGATATTAATTGGTTTAGAGATCTCAGATGCTTAAGAAATACAATTCATACAAATCTGATGATTACTTATATTCTAAATGATCTTACATGGATCATAACAGCAACGTTACAGTCTTCATCTTCACCTGTGGCAACAAAGGTTAGTTTTAAATTTTGATAAAAAAAAATTATATAAATATAAATCATTTGATAATGTATAAATACTGAAATTATTATTACAGATAGCCTGTTTACTTATTATAATGTTAACATATTTGATGAGCACTAACTTTTTCTGGATGTTTGTTGAAGGTCTCTATCTTTATATTCTCGTTGTAAAGACATTTTCAGTTGATATGGTGAAATTTTCTGTTTACTTGGGAATTGGATGGGGTAAGTTTATTTTTAATATGATACTTTTTATTAGTTATATTTGTTGGATGTATTACGTATCTATATTTTCTAATAAATAAAATTGTCTAAATAATTATGACACATATTTAATAGTCAAACCTTTATAGTATAAGAATCAGTTGAAGACATTCAGTAAACGAAAGCCGAAAAATATAATTTGTCATAGGTTCTATATTCCTTTTATACTTTTATTTATACATTATCGATATCAAATTTTATAATATCACATTTAATTTTAATAAATAAATATCCATTTTATGTTTATAAATTTCCACCCACTACTGTTGGAAATGATAAGAAGTAGCGCATCCATAAAAAGTCAAATCCATGTCTATCAAACAAAGGCTATTTTGTGAAAAATTTATCGTAGGACGATTCTGGAACGTGAGAACTCTATTTAAAAATGGGAAACTTAAAATATTACAACATGATATAACTGTTTCGATAATAAATGGAACATTTTACGATTATACGAAATAAGACGATCACAATCTGGACAAATATTGATGCATAAGAAAAATTTATTGCTTCATTCAAAAACGTGTTCGAGTGGAGAAGAAGCAAGAAATTTTCCTACTCACGTGAATATTATGAAATATTTGAGGGATTTTAATTTATAAAGTTGAATAACAGTGGTAAGAATTATAGAGAAACTTACAATAATCTAGATTTATACAACTTATGCGATGAACAAGTGTTAAGAGAATTTTTACAAATAAATATATGAGATTTTTCAAGTACAGAAATTTTTATTATTATTTTTTTTAATAAAGTGATTGGAATACCAAAAATTGGCTTCGGCGTAATGTAGATAGAACTTATCTGCTTTGTTTTGCGCTGTAGAATACGATGAAAGAAAATAAAAAGGTTTAAATCTAATCGAATTTGCAAAGAAAATAAATTAACTAATGTTAATGCTTTTTATTTTCATAAGGATTCAAGAAAATTTACATGAATTCCACGTGGAAAATATAATTTAACAGATAAAATTTTAATCTTAATAAATTAAAAATATTGTTAATTGTCATCTCTGATATCTAAATAATTTTCCAAAGTAATATATATGTAAATTTTCAGTTATTTATTGAACGAATCGAAATATAATGTCAAAAAGACATTATTAGTACATCATAGATTATGTTTATATAACAAACGACACAATTTAAAATCAAACAACAGTTTAAAAAGCGAACATTTTATACAAAGATTAAATTATTAATCAAATAGAACATTTAAAATAAAAATACAACAGTATTATAACTGAAACTGGAAAAAGTTTGATAAATATAAAAATGAACAAAGTCCCTATCAAATTATTATTCTTAGTCTAGTGCATCAAAGATGAAAATGGAACAATTGTAAAAAGTAAAATTAAAGTTTTTGAAAAATGAGAAATTAATTGAGCACTTATATGGATCGGATTTAAGAAAGGCATAATTGTTAATGGGAACTATATCCTTTCTTTTAAAAAAATTTAAAAAGCTCCAGAATCAATTAGAAACGTCTTAACGTCATCTGTTTTCAGAAGTTTCTAATTTAAATATATATGTTACTTTTCTTTTGTAAAATAAACTTTTCTATTTGATGGTCTAACAAAAATACAGAATTACTTCTGAAAAACAGTAGTGGCTAAAGGACTGAAGAACAGTGATTCTGATTTCAGTATCAAAACGGGAATTTCAGGATAATAAACTTGGAAAAGTTATTCGAGAAAGCTACTACTGACAATTTTACGACATAAAATGGAAAAGGACATTTTATCTTATTTTTCTGATAAACTGATTGATTTCAAATATAAATATATATGCTCTATCGGCCACGTATTCCTAACATAATTTATAAATTAATTACTTTTACCAATTATAGTATTATATACCCAGATAGAATTGTATGATTACTGCAAAACTTGGCATACAACTATTTCTCATACAAGTATGTAAATAATTACTATAGTGGTCCGACTGCGTGTTAGATAATGTCTGCAGAGTGTCTTGAAATAGCTGCTCCGGTATCTAGTACCCAGCATAAAAGGCTAGAAGAGCTTTTTATGGGATAGTGTACAAAATTTTCCATGTACTGTACCTAATGTCTGGAGCACGAAGGCTAGGCATACCTGTATGACAAAATCAAACACATGTACAAAACAACTGGCAAATTGTGAGAAAGGCTGTATCATCGGGCTGAGGAAAGCAGGATGTCCGTTTCGCCTAATTACCATCATTTGGTCATTCTGCCCTGATTGGCAAGCAGGTATTGGGACAATGGATACGTTATGGTACACATTCATTATGAACAGGCTCAGAGGAGACTGACAGACCATCGAGAGAGTATTGTTTAATCATGAGACAATAATAATAGCTGCAACGGCGTCTTTGCCCGCTATGGATAGTGGGCAAAGACATGAGAAAGTCTCGCTCTTTGAACTTTGACGCTTCTCTTACTATTGACAGGCGAATAGCAGCGACAAATTTACATGAACGGCGACCACTTTCTGCCATCAGCACTCCAAAATCGTCGTTTTAGTTTGAAGTACTGTAGTACCGTGACAGAAAAACATGGGTTGCTAAGGACTGAACAACATTGTCTTTAGTGATGAATTTCTATTGTAAATTTCGGTTGTTTCCAAACAGAACTAGAATCACATTTTAACGCCGTGTTCTGCCACATGTTATGTTAGGATGTGGAGGACCAGTAATGAGCACTTAAATCTCGTCTTTACTCTCAAGTACTAAATTACCCAAATGTTGCGTGCTGGTATTGAGGGCCAGCTCGTACGATAGACAATCATTCGAGTAGTGGTGCGAGGGACGGTAACGACACAGCATTATGTTTAAGAAAAATTGCGCTTTCGTGTGTTGCCTTTCATAGCAAAGAAGCAAATAGGAATTTTTTAGTAAGGTAATACTCGTCCTCCAGGAGCTAGGATTTCTGAGGGATGTCAGTGTCCCACTGTTACACTTGGTTGGCTTGCACGGTCTCCAGATTTGTCGCCTATCAAATATTTTTAAGACTAGATAGACACCCGCTATCGTCAGCATCCACGAGTGTGAGGAATCTGGAGTGACAATTAAACCATCTGTGNTATTTATTATATAAAATATAAATTCCATTCTCTATTTTTGTTTGCTATTTGTTTTATATTCGTTTATGCTAATAAAATGAATGTATACGGGAAAGTGCAGCTAATTTATGCATTTCACCTCAGATGAAAATTTAGAAAATAAAAACAAAAAGAAATTAAACATAATGATTATATATTTCGATTTATAATTTGCGTAATTCCTTACATTTTTCAAGTAGAAAATTATTTCTTCTGGCATATTGTTGGAAAAGAGTTATGATAAAGAATTTTCAAAACTCTGTTTCATGCCCTTTTCAATTCCAACCAGGTACTATACCTACAAAACTGAAACTGCTTCGATCTTTTTTGTAGACTCGCCCCTTCTTTCATGTCAGGAAATTCACAATAAATGGTCGCTTTCTCATTAGTTTTTAAAAAATAACGTTGAAAAGAAATCAAAGAATTTTTTTTTGTTTTCTTTCTAACGTTTTTTTTTGTAAATATTGATTTTAAGACTTTCTTAATCTCTGCATTCATTTAGAATAAAACAAAACTTCTTTAAAGTTTGAGGTTTACTTTTATTACAAAGTATTTTTTTATGTTTGATTCTTAAAATATCTACGTGGTTGTTTGTCTGTGAAAAAGTTGTCCTTCAGATTTATTGTAAGAATTCTTTTATTCTTTACTTCTTGTGCAGTTTGCTTATTAACACATTGTAAAGCCTGATACTGATGTTGATAGTTTACGGTGATCATTACTGAAAAGTATCCACAATATTAAATGAAACATGCTATGTTAGTGGTTGATATTATTGAAAGTCCTAGATTAGCTAGTTTGAATTATCTTCTTTGCTTTAGTTGAGAACGAATACGATAAACCTTTAATTTTTCTCTAAGCTCGAATTACGTTCTTAGTTTTTCAACTAGGTTCAGTTTTCAAGTGTAATTAGTTAAGCTCCGAATTATTTAAATTTTAAAAAATTCTATTGCAACTGCAGTAAAACTTCTTTTAGTCGAACTGCGTTAACTCAAAGCTCCCTACAAATCCCGGGCAAAGTATAATGGGCTTTCTATATATTAAACTCTCGTTAAGTCGAAATTGTCGATACTATTCATTCCAGTCTATTTTCCCATGTAACCTCCATCCTTTGATAGGCACGTGATTTTCATTTTCTCTTATATTCAGTGTGAATACAGATGTTAAGATAAAACTATGGCTCCAGTGCCGAATACAACACCATAACATCGACATACTTTTACTGATACATTATGCTACTGGCGTTCTGATTGGGATACGAGGGGATACGTTGACAAGGCACTGAAAAACGCCATAAACTGCATACAATTTTGTAATCATTATATACACAGATACTTGAAAAGACACTTGATATAGGGAAATTTACGACCACAGATAACTTTGAGAAAATTGGGTGTTAAATTCATCAACCTAAAACTCTTTAACTGAAAATCAGGATTTTTTTACTCCTTAAACGTCGACATAACGAAGTTTTACTAAATCTTTCATAAAGTTTAAATATGTAAGCCTATGTCTACATCAATTTTTAAATCTAAATAGGTGACAATAAGTTTTAATTGAAAATAATGCAGTTAATTAGTCTAATTAAAAACAAGTCAAATCGTTATTTTTATCTTTTTAAAATTAATATTATGCTAAAAATAAACTCTGAAATATTTTCAAAAATTATAGCAGAAAGAAGAAATATTGATGTAAGAAAACACCTGATTAAATTATTTATCAGCAGACTGCACTATTATCATTAAATGCTCATTTCTGTTTTTTAAAAAATTAAAAAGTTATCAACTATACTTTAATCAATCATATTATAATAAGTGTTGAATACATATATAAATTTACATAAATTAGCTTTTAACATTTATTAACGTGTCTAAAATGTCAGAATAAAATATAAAAAACTTTTAAAAATTCTATATAATATATTATTTTAATAAATACTTTCATAATAATTCAAAAAAAATTATTTAAATATTTGATGGAAATTATTAAATATATTTCATAATTTATTTTCTCTTGATTTTTGTCTAACAATATTGCATTTACTTAAAGAGGGTGTTAAATGTGGGATATGCGGCTTTCATCGCCCACCGATTGCAAACGAAGACGTTACTGCCTTATCTTTTATAGAGTTTAATAATCTCTTGCTGAGACAGCTGTTACCGGGACATTCAATGACTTATCCATTTGTATAAAATACTTACCAACTGAAAACAAACCATAAAATACATCATTAGAACCGTTAAACAATTTACTTTTAAATGACAATACTTGTTGTACCTTCACTACTCAATTTCATTAGATCAATCAAGGTTTAAATCTGGGCAATAGTTAATTAAAACTTTGATTAAAGTTGTATTATTATCCGATTGTTTTTGTTATCTGTCTGTCTTATTTAGAGATATCTATTCTTTATACGAAAATTAATTAAAAATTTACTAACCGGTTGTTCTTTAATAGCTCGGTTATTAAAATAATAATAATAATAATAACCCAAGGATTACTAATGAATTAGTTTAAATAATCAAGAAAAATAATATATGCTTAAGTATAATATATTTAAGCATATATTGTAGCTTATATAAGCATATAACTTATATCTAAAAAATCTTTTTAAATACATTTCTATAAAAGAAGAAATAAGAATTCTAAATATTCCATTATTCGCTTTAATCAAATATGATAAAAAATTTAGTTATGTTTTCTGGGTACACAAAGAATACAAAAAATATATAAACACGTCTTATAAAACAAAAAATACAAATGATTCATCAATATTTAATAAATTTGAAGATTCTAATTCTTGTATTTTCGATTAATTAAAGACTTAAAATTATTTACTTGTTTTACTTAAAAAATTAAGAAAATTATCTTAAAATATTTAAAAACAATTTATTATATTTATATTAGACATGTGACTGTTATAAATATACTAAATACAGTACTTGTCTATGGCTCAGCATGCGGTACGCAGTTATATAAACGCATTAAAATTTAGATATACATAAAGATGGGAAAAAAAACTGATAAAACGGTTTATCATATAGTTTTTAAACATAAATTTCTTTTTTCAAATATTACAAACACTGAAATCTGTTAATAATATGTTTAACACGATGTTAAACCCATTACGTTATATAAATAGCATTTGATGTTATTAAGTATAATACTTTAATCTGACAATGTTAAATGTCTGATTTTTTATTTAGATGATGTTAAGAACTTATAGAATAATATAAAATATAGCAATTGATATTTGTTTGTTCCTTGTGTTTCTTAAGTAAATAATTTTTGTTGTTTGGACGATGACTTTTTATTAATTTTTGTAACAACGTCTTCGTTTTTGCTCATCGAATTCTTTAAATCAACCACAAATTCTGAATCTTAAACTGTAAAAGATGAATAAAAGAATTTAAGTTTAATGATTGTGATTAATTTTAAATAATTCGTTAAAAATAATTTTATTCCTCTATAAAAATAATTGAAATATTACTTAATTATTTTGAAATTACAGGATATAAATTTGTTATAAATTTTGTCCGAAATGATTTTCTCTAAAAATAAATAAATTAATATTTCTAAATTAAATATAATAATATCTCAGTATATAATTAATTTTAATTATTTCTCAAATTAGTATTTATTAAACTAATTTGCTAATTAAAAAATTTGAAAAATATGTTTTTAAATGATAACCAATGTTGCAAGGGAATTGAAAAATGATTAAAAATATTTTTGTTTATTTTTCGATCGTTACATAAGTTACATAATAAAACATTTTTCAACTTTTAATGAAATTATTAAATAATATTAATTTAAAAAGTTTATTTTACAAGATTACTCATAGTTTTTTATTGAATGATAGACGTTAATGTTTGATATTTGTTGAGTTTGATGTTAGGAGAATACTAAACTATTTTTATTTGTAGAGAATGCTACTCGAATGTGTGAAGTAAATGGAACATGGGCAGTGAAAGCGAATTATTCTGGCTGTCGAGCCCTACTTACGGTACACGAAGTGAGTGAAAATCATTATCCAGTCGTTATTTTTATCTTCAATAGTTCCTAAATGAATTGCACTCTTTGATTTCTTATTCAGTGCATAAAGATCATTAGACAATTTTCTTTTCAATGATGAATTCAATCTGTTATTACTCTTGAATTAGCCTTATTTTATTTAATTAGTATAAATGAAATATTATTTAAAATATAAAGAATAAAAATTTAATATACTAACAAAATATTAATATATGTAAATTTTTGCTAACAATCATGCTTAAATTGAATAAAATACGTCTCTATAATGTAATCACATTAAAGTTTTAATTTAATTTAATTATATTATTAAGGAAACAATTGTGTAACACAAATTTTATCCATCTCGATCTTCAAAAATTAAAAATTTCTCATCAACATAGATTAATTTCGTAATAAAACTAATGTAATTTTAACTTTGGAATCAACAGTAAAATAACATATTTATCAATATTTAATTATATAAAACTACTTTATTTATTTGCTTTCAAAATTGTTTACTTCAGATATTTCTACTTTTTTAACTTCATTTTGTTTAATTTAAAGAAACCGGAATTAATCGAGCTTTAATTTAATTTCTATTAAGACTTAAATTCCAATGAGAATAATATATTTTAAATTTTAAAAGTTGTTTATATATCTATTTTTAGGATATTCTGGATATCAAATACAATTCTACTATTTATTACATTGGTTACAGTTTATCTTTGATTGCTCTGATTCTTGCATTATCAATATTTCTCTATTTCAAGTAAGCTTTTAACAAAATTAATTTATTAAAATGTTAAATGTAATAATTTTAATTTTAAATAAGAATCATAAAGTGCTTTACATTTATTATTTATAACTAAAAATATTTTTTATCGTTTTTTTTAATTGTTTTGGAAAAAAAATTATAAAACAAAGTATAATCATATTTATTTTTTTCAATATTAATGAAAATAAATGTTACTTTCAGTTTTAATTTAATATTTATAAATATTTAATTACTAATATAATTAGAGATTATTAAAATATAATGCTGTAAATATTAATATTATTACCGTAGAATTTTTAAAATTGTATAAGTTACTTAAATTTTTTTTTTCTCAATTTAACTTATTAATGATAAAATTAAAAATTATTATAAAAAATGTTTACACTTTTGATAAATAAATGCATAAGAAATATTAATAAATAAAATAGTAAAATATAAAAATACTTTAAGATTCCAAATATGAATTTAGTAGATGTAAATAACATATATT
>NW_019384432.1:122485-128050 GCF_000671375.1 Centruroides sculpturatus | reverse complement strand
AGTTTTTCATACATTAATAAATAATTCAAAAAGTAATAAAATCTTATTGAAAAAAAGTTTCATACATTACAGTTTAATGTATAAATTATCAAAACATAAATTTACTTTTATGAGAAAGTTAAACTTGATATTAATTGGTTTAGAGATCTCAGATGCTTAAGAAATACAATTCATACAAATCTGATGATTACTTATATTCTAAATGATCTTACATGGATCATAACAGCAACGTTACAGTCTTCATCTTCACCTGTGGCAACAAAGGTTAGTTTTAAATTTTGATAAAAAAATTATATAAATATAAATCATTTGATAATGTATAAATACTGAAATTATTATTACAGATAGCCTGTTTACTTATTATAATGTTAACATATTTGATGAGCACTAACTTTTTCTGGATGTTTGTTGAAGGTCTCTATCTTTATATTCTCGTTGTAAAGACATTTTCAGTTGATATGGTGAAATTTTCTGTTTACTTGGGAATTGGATGGGGTAAGTTTATTTTTAATATGATACTTTTTATTAGTTATATTTGTTGGATGTATTACGTATCTATATTTTCTAATAAATAAAATTGTCTAAATAATCATGACACATATTTAATAGTCAAACCTTTATAGTATAAGAATCAGTTGAAGACATTCAGTAAACGAAAGCCGAAAAATATAATTTGTCATAGGTTCTATATTCCTTTTATACTTTTATTTATACATTATCGATATCAAATTTTATAATATCACATTTAATTTTAATAAATAAATATCCATTTTATGTTTATAAATTTCCACCCACTACTGTTGGAAATGATAAGAAGTAGCGCATCCATAAAAAGTCAAATCCATGTCTATCAAACAAAGGCTATTTTGTGAAAAATTTATCGTAGGACGATTCTGGAACGTGAGAACTCTATTTAAAAATGGGAAACTTAAAATATTACAACATGATATAACTGTTTCGATAATAAATGGAACATTTTACGATTATACGAAATAAGACGATCACAATCTGGACAAATATTGATGCATAAGAAAAATTTATTGCTTCATTCAAAAACGTGTTCGAGTGGAGAAGAAGCAAGAAATTTTCCTACTCACGTGAATATTATGAAATATTTGAGGGATTTTAATTTATAAAGTTGAATAACAGTGGTAAGAATTATAGAGAAACTTACAATAATCTAGATTTATACAACTTATGCGATGAACAAGTGTTAAGAGAATTTTTACAAATAAATATATGAGATTTTTCAAGTACAGAAATTTTTATTATTATTTTTTTTAATAAAGTGATTGGAATACCAAAAATTGGCTTCGGCGTAATGTAGATAGAACTTATCTGCTTTGTTTTGCGCTGTAGAATACGATGAAAGAAAATAAAAAGGTTTAAATCTAATCGAATTTGCAAAGAAAATAAATTAACTAATGTTAATGCTTTTTATTTTCATAAGGATTCAAGAAAATTTACATGAATTCCACGTGGAAAATATAATTTAACAGATAAAATTTTAATCTTAATAAATTAAAAATATTGTTAATTGTCATCTCTGATATCTAAATAATTTTCCAAAGTAATATATATGTAAATTTTCAGTTATTTATTGAACGAATCGAAATATAATGTCAAAAAGACATTATTAGTACATCATAGATTATGTTTATATAACAAACGACACAATTTAAAATCAAACAACAGTTTAAAAAGCGAACATTTTATACAAAGATTAAATTATTAATCAAATAGAACATTTAAAATAAAAATACAACAGTATTATAACTGAAACTGGAAAAAGTTTGATAAATATAAAAATGAACAAAGTCCCTATCAAATTATTATTCTTAGTCTAGTGCATCAAAGATGAAAATGGAACAATTGTAAAAAGTAAAATTAAAGTTTTTGAAAAATGAGAAATTAATTGAGCACTTATATGGATCGGATTTAAGAAAGGCATAATTGTTAATGGGAACTATATCCTTTCTTTTAAAAAAATTTAAAAAGCTCCAGAATCAATTAGAAACGTCTTAACGTCATCTGTTTTCAGAAGTTTCTAATTTAAATATATATGTTACTTTTCTTTTGTAAAATAAACTTTTCTATTTGATGGTCTAACAAAAATACAGAATTACTTCTGAAAAACAGTAGTGGCTAAAGGACTGAAGAACAGTGATTCTGATTTCAGTATCAAAACGGGAATTTCAGGATAATAAACTTGGAAAAGTTATTCGAGAAAGCTACTACTGACAATTTTACGACATAAAGTGGAAAAGGACATTTTATCTTATTTTTCTGATAAACTGATTGATTTCAAATATAAATATATATGCTCTATCGGCCACGTATTCCTAACATAATTTATAAATTAATTACTTTTACCAATTATAGTATTATATACCCAGATAGAATTGTATGATTACTGCAAAACTTGGCATACAACTATTTCTCATACAAGTATGTAAATAATTACTATAGTGGTCCGACTGCGTGTTAGATAATGTCTGCAGAGTGTCTTGAAATAGCTGCTCCGGTATCTAGTACCCAGCATAAAAGGCTAGAAGAGCTTTTTATGGGATAGTGTACAAAATTTTCCATGTACTGTACCTAATGTCTGGAGCACGAAGGCTAGGCATACCTGTATGACAAAATCAAACACATGTACAAAACAACTGGCAAATTGTGAGAAAGGCTGTATCATCGGGCTGAGGAAAGCAGGATGTCCGTTTCGCCTAATTACCATCATTTGGTCATTCTGCCCTGATTGGCAAGCAGGTATTGGGACAATGGATACGTTATGGTACACATTCATTATGAACAGGCTCAGAGGAGACTGACAGACCATCGAGAGAGTATTGTTTAATCATGAGACAATAATAATAGCTGCAACGGCGTCTTTGCCCGCTATGGATAGTGGGCAAAGACATGAGAAAGTCTCGCTCTTTGAACTTTGACGCTTCTCTTACTATTGACAGGCGAATAGCAGCGACAAATTTACATGAACGGCGACCACTTTCTGCCATCAGCACTCCAAAATCGTCGTTTTAGTTTGAAGTACTGTAGTACCGTGACAGAAAAACATGGGTTGCTAAGGACTGAACAACATTGTCTTTAGTGATGAATTTCTATTGTAAATTTCGGTTGTTTTCAAACAGAACTAGAATCACATTTTAACGCCGTGTTCTGCCACATGTTATGTTAGGATGTGGAGGACCAGTAATGAGCACTTAAATCTCGTCTTTACTCTCAAGTACTAAATTACCCAAATGTTGCGTGCTGGTATTGAGGGCCAGCTCGTACGATAGACAATCATTCAGTAGTGGTGCGAGGGACGGTAACGACACAGCATTATGTTTAAGAAAAATTGCGCTTTCGTGTGTTGCCTTTCATAGCAAAGAAGCAAATAGGAATTTTTTAGTAAGGTAATACTCGTCCTCCAGGAGCTAGGATTTCTGAGGGATGTCAGTGTCCCACTGTTACACTTGGTTGGCTTGCACGGTCTCCAGATTTGTCGCCTATCAAATATTTTTAAGACTAGATAGACACCCGCTATCGTCAGCATCCACGAGTGTGAGGAATCTGGAGTGACAATTAAACCATCTGTGGGCAGTTTGTTGCAGATTAGCATATGGTGCCTATTTGCATAAAATGTTGCTATGATATTGTAATCACTTATTATTATTGTCATTATTCACACTAAAAGTTTCATTCAATTTTAACAGCTTATTCTTGGTTTTTATTATTTTTACTGTTATTTTATTTATTTATCTGTTAATGAATATATTTGGAATAGAAAAAATAAGATATGATAATTTCATTAGCATGCGGAATGTTTTCGATTTAGTCTAAAGAAATTATGAAAAATATTACATCATCATCGAATTAATCTTGTTATTGTATTTTTATTCCTTGAATAGAAAACAACACAATACAATTAACTGTAATTAATATCATTTTCTTTGTTACTCAACAATATTTGTAGTAAAAATCAGTAGTGAACAGAATGCCTTTTCTTGCCTCAATAGGGAATTAATAGGGAGACTTGGTTTATCTATTTTGCAGAATTTATCATAAATAAAACAGAAGAAGTTTTAATTGGTTATCTTAAACAACAGAAAGTCTCGCATAAAAGGAATTAACAATCTAAGATTAACTAATAATATAAATATTATTGTAAAAAGGAATGAAACTACAATCATTAAAGATTTGATAAAACCTGGAAAATATGAATTCAAGTTTGAATAGGACAACGCTAATAAGCATAAAAACGAAGATAATTTAAAATATACAGATTTGCATAATTGGGAACATACAGTACTATATTAATTAATGAATTATGAAGAATATCTAAATAAATGGTTTTCTATATTTCATATTGTCATAAGACACAATAGCACTAGAACTATTAGTATTTATTCAAAATTCATTACGTTTCGACTTATACATCTTCTTGAGACTATTCAACAAATGGAAAACGAATTTCAATATACTTATATAATAAACTAGCAAATAGACCCGGCGTTGCTCGGGCAAGAAAATAGCAAATAGTGCTTTTTATTTTCATAAGGATTCAAGAAAATTTACATGAATTCCACGTGGAAAATATAATTTAACAGATAAAATTTTAATCTTAATAAATTAAAAATATTGTTAATTGTCATCTCTGATATCTAAATAATTTTCCAAAGTAATATATATGTAAATTTTCAGTTATTTATTGAACGAATCGAAATATAATGTCAAAAAGACATTATTAGTACATCATAGATTATGTTTATATAACAAACGACACAATTTAAAATCAAACAACAGTTTAAAAAGCGAACATTTTATACAAAGATTAAATTATTAATCAAATAGAACATTTAAAATAAAAATACAACAGTATTATAACTGAAACTGGAAAAAGTTTGATAAATATAAAAATGAACAAAGTCCCTATCAAATTATTATTCTTAGTCTAGTGCATCAAAGATGAAAATGGAACAATTGTAAANTATATTAGACATGTGACTGTTATAAATATACTAAATACAGTACTTGTCTATGGCTCAGCATGCGGTACGCAGTTATATAAACGCATTAAAATTTAGATATACATAAAGATGGGAAAAAAAAAACTGATAAAACGGTTTATCATATAGTTTTTAAACATAAATTTCTTTTTTCAAATATTACAAACACTGAAATCTGTTAATAATATGTTTAACACGATGTTAAACCCATTACGTTATATAAATAGCATTTGATGTTATTAAGTATAATACTTTAATCTGACAATGTTAAATGTCTGATTTTTTATTTAGATGATGTTAAGAACTTATAGAATAATATAAAATATAGCAATTGATATTTGTTTGTTCCTTGTGTTTCTTAAGTAAATAATTTTTGTTGTTTGGACGATGACTTTTTATTAATTTTTGTAACAACGTCTTCGTTTTTGCTCATCGAATTCTTTAAATCAACCACAAATTCTGAATCTTAAACTGTAAAAGATGAATAAAAGAATTTAAGTTTAATGATTGTGATTAATTTTAAATAATTCGTTAAAAATAATTCGTTGTTGGAGGAAAA
>NW_019384432.1:112589-117780 GCF_000671375.1 Centruroides sculpturatus | reverse complement strand
AATTAGAAACGTCTTAACGTCATCTGTTTTCAGAAGTTTCTAATTTAAATATATATGTTACTTTTCTTTTGTAAAATAAACTTTTCTATTTGATGGTCTAACAAAAATACAGAATTACTTCTGAAAAACAGTAGTGGCTAAAGGACTGAAGAACAGTGATTCTGATTTCAGTATCAAAACGGGAATTTCAGGATAATAAACTTGGAAAAGTTATTCGAGAAAGCTACTACTGACAATTTTACGACATAAAGTGGAAAAGGACATTTTATCTTATTTTTCTGATAAACTGATTGATTTCAAATATAAATATATATGCTCTATCGGCCACGTATTCCTAACATAATTTATAAATTAATTACTTTTACCAATTATAGTATTATATACCCAGATAGAATTGTATGATTACTGCAAAACTTGGCATACAACTATTTCTCATACAAGTATGTAAATAATTACTATAGTGGTCCGACTGCGTGTTAGATAATGTCTGCAGAGTGTCTTGAAATAGCTGCTCCGGTATCTAGTACCCAGCATAAAAGGCTAGAAGAGCTTTTTATGGGATAGTGTACAAAATTTTCCATGTACTGTACCTAATGTCTGGAGCACGAAGGCTAGGCATACCTGTATGACAAAATCAAACACATGTACAAAACAACTGGCAAATTGTGAGAAAGGCTGTATCATCGGGCTGAGGAAAGCAGGATGTCCGTTTCGCCTAATTACCATCATTTGGTCATTCTGCCCTGATTGGCAAGCAGGTATTGGGACAATGGATACGTTATGGTACACATTCATTATGAACAGGCTCAGAGGAGACTGACAGACCATCGAGAGAGTATTGTTTAATCATGAGACAATAATAATAGCTGCAACGGCGTCTTTGCCCGCTATGGATAGTGGGCAAAGACATGAGAAAGTCTCGCTCTTTGAACTTTGACGCTTCTCTTACTATTGACAGGCGAATAGCAGCGACAAATTTACATGAACGGCGACCACTTTCTGCCATCAGCACTCCAAAATCGTCGTTTTAGTTTGAAGTACTGTAGTACCGTGACAGAAAAACATGGGTTGCTAAGGACTGAACAACATTGTCTTTAGTGATGAATTTCTATTGTAAATTTCGGTTGTTTTCAAACAGAACTAGAATCACATTTTAACGCCGTGTTCTGCCACATGTTATGTTAGGATGTGGAGGACCAGTAATGAGCACTTAAATCTCGTCTTTACTCTCAAGTACTAAATTACCCAAATGTTGCGTGCTGGTATTGAGGGCCAGCTCGTACGATAGACAATCATTCAGTAGTGGTGCGAGGGACGGTAACGACACAGCATTATGTTTAAGAAAAATTGCGCTTTCGTGTGTTGCCTTTCATAGCAAAGAAGCAAATAGGAATTTTTTAGTAAGGTAATACTCGTCCTCCAGGAGCTAGGATTTCTGAGGGATGTCAGTGTCCCACTGTTACACTTGGTTGGCTTGCACGGTCTCCAGATTTGTCGCCTATCAAATATTTTTAAGACTAGATAGACACCCGCTATCGTCAGCATCCACGAGTGTGAGGAATCTGGAGTGACAATTAAACCATCTGTGGGCAGTTTGTTGCAGATTAGCATATGGTGCCTATTTGCATAAAATGTTGCTATGATATTGTAATCACTTATTATTATTGTCATTATTCACACTAAAAGTTTCATTCAATTTTAACAGCTTATTCTTGGTTTTTATTATTTTTACTGTTATTTTATTTATTTATCTGTTAATGAATATATTTGGAATAGAAAAAATAAGATATGATAATTTCATTAGCATGCGGAATGTTTTCGATTTAGTCTAAAGAAATTATGAAAAATATTACATCATCATCGAATTAATCTTGTTATTGTATTTTTATTCCTTGAATAGAAAACAACACAATACAATTAACTGTAATTAATATCATTTTCTTTGTTACTCAACAATATTTGTAGTAAAAATCAGTAGTGAACAGAATGCCTTTTCTTGCCTCAATAGGGAATTAATAGGGAGACTTGGTTTATCTATTTTGCAGAATTTATCATAAATAAAACAGAAGAAGTTTTAATTGGTATCTTAAACAACAGAAAGTCTCGCATAAAAGGAATTAACAATCTAAGATTAACTAATAATATAAATATTATTGTAAAAAGGAATGAAACTACAATCATTAAAGATTTGATAAAACCTGGAAAATATGAATTCAAGTTTGAATAGGACAACGCTAATAAGCATAAAAACGAAGATAATTTAAAATATACAGATTTGCATAATTGGGAACATACAGTACTATATTAATTAATGAATTATGAAGAATATCTAAATAAATGGTTTTCTATATTTCATATTGTCATAAGACACAATAGCACTAGAACTATTAGTATTTATTCAAAATTCATTACGTTTCGACTTATACATCTTCTTGAGACTATTCAACAAATGGAAAACGAATTTCAATATACTTATATAATAAACTAGCAAATAGACCCGGCGTTGCTCGGGCAAGAAGTAACGATAGCGAAGATTAAGATTATTATGTTATGGTCAATCTTACCCGTTTTCAAAGAATGCAAGAATTAGGTCCCACTGTTTCCAGTCTAATTAGAGAATTTTTAGATGGGTTAAAAAAATGTTCGATTTCCCGCAAAAACGAAAAAACTGCATCTGCGCCTGTAAATCTTGCAGGTCGCTTTCTCTTAACACTTTCATTGTTAAAACTTTCATTGTTGACACTTCCATTGTTAACACTTCCATTGTTACTTAACACTTCCATTGTTAACACTGCCATTGTTACTTAACACTTTCATTGTTAACACTGCCATTGTTACTTAACACTTCCATTGTCGAAACCTTAATCCTGTCTCTTTCCCCCCGGAGGGGAATTTCGAAAAATCCCTTCTTAGTGTGCGTTTTCGTGACGTACTGTACCCTAACTGTGTACCAAATTTCAACTTTCAACTCCTAACCGTTTGGGCTCTGCGCTTATTATTATCATTATCATTATCAACCCGTCTCGATTATATATTAGATAAATAAACTTACACTCCCTGAATGGACACAAAATATATATTTTGGCCGATATTCATTACAAAAGTAGCATACTTATGACTTCTTACAATACTCTTTCAACAGTATGAAGTTAGAAAATTAAATTGAAAAAACAGATTTAAGAAGAAAAATTACTTATATAATAATAAGAAAATGTATAAAATAATTTGACTCTATTATGGAATTCTAAAAATAAGGTTATAAAATATATTTAAATGTAGATAAAACAGTTTATTCAAAATCAAACGGTTTATAATTTTAAGTTGATTTGAAATAATTGTGATCTGAAGATATTGGATGATAAAGGAGGTGTTAGAAAGGAATGGCAAAATTTTGATAACCTAATGGCTAAACACAACGATAGAAATCTAATAACAATGATAATAAAAAGTTTAAATTTCACATTCATTAGGGTATATATTCATTAATATTTGCGCGTATAATAAATAAGAAACAATTTAATATCTTATACTGATCGAAACAGAGATCAGCTTTCGATTTGTGATTTAAAGTTTGATTAAATTAAACAAATGGAAAACATTGAAACACATCTAATAAATTAATTTATTAGACGATTTTCAGCACAAATAGAAAAATTAATTATATTATTAATTTATTCATTTAATTAGAATTTTTTTCAGTTTTGTGAAACANAATAATATTAATTTAAAAAGTTTATTTTACAAGATTACTCATAGTTTTTTATTGAATGATAGACGTTAATGTTTGATATTTGTTGAGTTTGATGTTAGGAGAATACTAAACTATTTTTATTTGTAGAGAATGCTACTCGAATGTGTGAAGTAAATGGAACATGGGCAGTGAAAGCGAATTATTCTGGCTGTCGAGCCCTACTTACGGTACACGAAGTGAGTGAAAATCATTATCCAGTCGTTATTTTTATCTTCAATAGTTCCTAAATGAATTGCACTCTTTGATTTCTTATTCAGTGCATAAAGATCATTAGACAATTTTCTTTTCAATGATGAATTCAATCTGTTATTACTCTTGAATTAGCCTTATTTTATTTAATTAGTATAAATGAAATATTATTTAAAATATAAAGAATAAAAATTTAATATACTAACAAAATATTAATATATGTAAATTTTTGCTAACAATCATGCTTAAATTGAATAAAATACGTCTCTATAATGTAATCACATTAAAGTTTTAATTTAATTTAATTATATTATTAAGGAAACAATTGTGTAACACAAATTTTATCCATCTCGATCTTCAAAAATTAAAAATTTCTCATCAACATAGATTAATTTCGTAATAAAACTAATGTAATTTTAACTTTGGAATCAACAGTAAAATAACATATTTATCAATATTTAATTATATAAAACTACTTTATTTATTTGCTTTCAAAATTGTTTACTTCAGATATTTCTACTTTTTTAACTTCATTTTGTTTAATTTAAAGAAACCGGAATTAATCGAGCTTTAATTTAATTTCTATTAAGACTTAAATTCCAATGAGAATAATATATTTTAAATTTTAAAAGTTGTTTATATATCTATTTTTAGGATATTCTGGATATCAAATACAATTCTACTATTTATTACATTGGTTACAGTTTATCTTTGATTGCTCTGATTCTTGCATTATCAATATTTCTCTATTTCAAGTAAGCTTTTAACAAAATTAATTTATTAAAATGTTAAATGTAATAATTTTAATTTTAAATAAGAATCATAAAGTGCTTTACATTTATTATTTATAACTAAAAATATTTTTTATCGTTTTTTTTAATTGTTTTGGAAAAAAAATTATAAAACAAAGTATAATCATATTTATTTTTTTCAATATTAATGAAAATAAATGTTACTTTCAGTTTTAATTTAATATTTATAAATATTTAATTACTAATATAATTAGAGATTATTAAAATATAATGCTGTAAATATTAATATTATTACCGTAGAATTTTTAAAATTGTATAAGTTACTTAAATTTTTTTTTTCTCAATTTAACTTATTAATGATAAAATTAAAAATTATTATAAAAAATGTTTACACTTTTGATAAATAAATGCATAAGAAATATTAATAAATAAAATAGTAAAATATAAAAATACTTTAAGATTCCAAATATGAATTTAGTAGATGTAAATAACATATATT
>NW_019384432.1:96595-110550 GCF_000671375.1 Centruroides sculpturatus | reverse complement strand
AATTAGAAACGTCTTAACGTCATCTGTTTTCAGAAGTTTCTAATTTAAATATATATGTTACTTTTCTTTTGTAAAATAAACTTTTCTATTTGATGGTCTAACAAAAATACAGAATTACTTCTGAAAAACAGTAGTGGCTAAAGGACTGAAGAACAGTGATTCTGATTTCAGTATCAAAACGGGAATTTCAGGATAATAAACTTGGAAAAGTTATTCGAGAAAGCTACTACTGACAATTTTACGACATAAAGTGGAAAAGGACATTTTATCTTATTTTTCTGATAAACTGATTGATTTCAAATATAAATATATATGCTCTATCGGCCACGTATTCCTAACATAATTTATAAATTAATTACTTTTACCAATTATAGTATTATATACCCAGATAGAATTGTATGATTACTGCAAAACTTGGCATACAACTATTTCTCATACAAGTATGTAAATAATTACTATAGTGGTCCGACTGCGTGTTAGATAATGTCTGCAGAGTGTCTTGAAATAGCTGCTCCGGTATCTAGTACCCAGCATAAAAGGCTAGAAGAGCTTTTTATGGGATAGTGTACAAAATTTTCCATGTACTGTACCTAATGTCTGGAGCACGAAGGCTAGGCATACCTGTATGACAAAATCAAACACATGTACAAAACAACTGGCAAATTGTGAGAAAGGCTGTATCATCGGGCTGAGGAAAGCAGGATGTCCGTTTCGCCTAATTACCATCATTTGGTCATTCTGCCCTGATTGGCAAGCAGGTATTGGGACAATGGATACGTTATGGTACACATTCATTATGAACAGGCTCAGAGGAGACTGACAGACCATCGAGAGAGTATTGTTTAATCATGAGACAATAATAATAGCTGCAACGGCGTCTTTGCCCGCTATGGATAGTGGGCAAAGACATGAGAAAGTCTCGCTCTTTGAACTTTGACGCTTCTCTTACTATTGACAGGCGAATAGCAGCGACAAATTTACATGAACGGCGACCACTTTCTGCCATCAGCACTCCAAAATCGTCGTTTTAGTTTGAAGTACTGTAGTACCGTGACAGAAAAACATGGGTTGCTAAGGACTGAACAACATTGTCTTTAGTGATGAATTTCTATTGTAAATTTCGGTTGTTTTCAAACAGAACTAGAATCACATTTTAACGCCGTGTTCTGCCACATGTTATGTTAGGATGTGGAGGACCAGTAATGAGCACTTAAATCTCGTCTTTACTCTCAAGTACTAAATTACCCAAATGTTGCGTGCTGGTATTGAGGGCCAGCTCGTACGATAGACAATCATTCAGTAGTGGTGCGAGGGACGGTAACGACACAGCATTATGTTTAAGAAAAATTGCGCTTTCGTGTGTTGCCTTTCATAGCAAAGAAGCAAATAGGAATTTTTTAGTAAGGTAATACTCGTCCTCCAGGAGCTAGGATTTCTGAGGGATGTCAGTGTCCCACTGTTACACTTGGTTGGCTTGCACGGTCTCCAGATTTGTCGCCTATCAAATATTTTTAAGACTAGATAGACACCCGCTATCGTCAGCATCCACGAGTGTGAGGAATCTGGAGTGACAATTAAACCATCTGTGGGCAGTTTGTTGCAGATTAGCATATGGTGCCTATTTGCATAAAATGTTGCTATGATATTGTAATCACTTATTATTATTGTCATTATTCACACTAAAAGTTTCATTCAATTTTAACAGCTTATTCTTGGTTTTTATTATTTTTACTGTTATTTTATTTATTTATCTGTTAATGAATATATTTGGAATAGAAAAAATAAGATATGATAATTTCATTAGCATGCGGAATGTTTTCGATTTAGTCTAAAGAAATTATGAAAAATATTACATCATCATCGAATTAATCTTGTTATTGTATTTTTATTCCTTGAATAGAAAACAACACAATA
The DNA here is from genome assembly GCF_000671375.1 of Centruroides sculpturatus. Lineage (NCBI taxonomy): Eukaryota > Metazoa > Arthropoda > Arachnida > Scorpiones > Buthidae > Centruroides > Centruroides sculpturatus. The sequence continues at coordinate 108,636 of NW_019384432.1, read as the reverse complement.
CAATTAACTGTAATTAATATCATTTTCTTTGTTACTCAACAATATTTGTAGTAAAAATCAGTAGTGAACAGAATGCCTTTTCTTGCCTCAATAGGGAATTAATAGGGAGACTTGGTTTATCTATTTTGCAGAATTTATCATAAATAAAACAGAAGAAGTTTTAATTGGTATCTTAAACAACAGAAAGTCTCGCATAAAAGGAATTAACAATCTAAGATTAACTAATAATATAAATATTATTGTAAAAAGGAATGAAACTACAATCATTAAAGATTTGATAAAACCTGGAAAATATGAATTCAAGTTTGAATAGGACAACGCTAATAAGCATAAAAACGAAGATAATTTAAAATATACAGATTTGCATAATTGGGAACATACAGTACTATATTAATTAATGAATTATGAAGAATATCTAAATAAATGGTTTTCTATATTTCATATTGTCATAAGACACAATAGCACTAGAACTATTAGTATTTATTCAAAATTCATTACGTTTCGACTTATACATCTTCTTGAGACTATTCAACAAATGGAAAACGAATTTCAATATACTTATATAATAAACTAGCAAATAGACCCGGCGTTGCTCGGGCAAGAAGTAACGATAGCGAAGATTAAGATTATTATGTTATGGTCAATCTTACCCGTTTTCAAAGAATGCAAGAATTAGGTCCCACTGTTTCCAGTCTAATTAGAGAATTTTTAGATGGGTTAAAAAAATGTTCGATTTCCCGCAAAAACGAAAAAACTGCATCTGCGCCTGTAAATCTTGCAGGTCGCTTTCTCTTAACACTTTCATTGTTAAAACTTTCATTGTTGACACTTCCATTGTTAACACTTCCATTGTTACTTAACACTTCCATTGTTAACACTGCCATTGTTACTTAACACTTTCATTGTTAACACTGCCATTGTTACTTAACACTTCCATTGTCGAAACCTTAATCCTGTCTCTTTCCCCCCGGAGGGGAATTTCGAAAAATCCCTTCTTAGTGTGCGTTTTCGTGACGTACTGTACCCTAACTGTGTACCAAATTTCAACTTTCAACTCCTAACCGTTTGGGCTCTGCGCTTATTATTATCATTATCATTATCAACCCGTCTCGATTATATATTAGATAAATAAACTTACACTCCCTGAATGGACACAAAATATATATTTTGGCCGATATTCATTACAAAAGTAGCATACTTATGACTTCTTACAATACTCTTTCAACAGTATGAAGTTAGAAAATTAAATTGAAAAAACAGATTTAAGAAGAAAAATTACTTATATAATAATAAGAAAATGTATAAAATAATTTGACTCTATTATGGAATTCTAAAAATAAGGTTATAAAATATATTTAAATGTAGATAAAACAGTTTATTCAAAATCAAAGGGTTTATAATTTTAAGTTGATTTGAAATAATTGTGATCTGAAGATATTGGATGATAAAGGAGGTGTTAGAAAGGAATGGCAAAATTTTGATAACCTAATGGCTAAACACAACGATAGAAATCTAATAACAATGATAATAAAAAGTTTAAATTTCACATTCATTAGGGTATATATTCATTAATATTTGCGCGTATAATAAATAAGAAACAATTTAATATCTTATACTGATCGAAACAGAGATCAGCTTTCGATTTGTGATTTAAAGTTTGATTAAATTAAACAAATGGAAAACATTGAAACACATCTAATAAATTAATTTATTAGACGATTTTCAGCACAAATAGAAAAATTAATTATATTATTAATTTATTCATTTAATTAGAATTTTTTTCAGTTTTGTGAAACAAATTGCAACTTTGTTAATTGTAAGGATTTTATTATAAATTTTTCTATAAATATCAATATTTCAGGCAGGTTTAAATAAGTAACATATATGTAAATATTTTTATAAATATTAATTCAACAAAAGATTGAAAAATAATGTTTACTTATGTGTTGTATCCAGAAAAATAAAGCAGAAATTCTTTTTCTCAATGAATGCGAGCTATTTTTCAAATAACTTATAATAAATTTAAATTGAGATTGCTTAATTATTATTAAAATTTTACAAAAAAAAAGATATTAAACAATTTTCAAAACCTTTCCCATTCATTTGTAATATGATTTTTTATTATTTTATTATTAAAATGGTAATTAGTTATATAGAAATGTGGTATTGAATTCAAAAATTTTATTATTTAAAAATGACTCTAAAGAACTTATTTAGCCAATGTTTATAAAATCATTACTTCAACAAGAATAAAATGTTCTAAACGTTTGAATATCCAATACTTTTTCATGTTCATCCTTTTTAAACTTTTTTCCCAAATGTTTTTCCATAACAGAATATTTTATTTTATAACACATTGAATATTATCAAGGGCATTAATACCTTTATCTTTTCTCTTTCTGATATTTTATTGTAATAATTCTTACTAAATATTTTTGCTTTCACGTTTGTGCATTATACGTGGATTTTTATTCTTTCTATTGATATATAATAATATTTTTGAGTCAGTTTTTTCGTAATGTATAATTCTTAAATTTTATTGAATTTTCAGAAATTATTTATTATATTATTTTGCTCAGTAGACTTGCCTTCTTTTCTATTTTCATTATTATTTTTAAGTTTTGTTATTCAATACTCTAAAATATTGTATTTTTATTACAAGATATGAAAGTTATATAAAATGTTCTAGTGTAGACTATCTGATATATCTAGTTGAAAATCTTATTATAAAATAAAAAAAATAATGAAAATTTTTAGTCTAAATTGTGTGAAATCATTAAAAAGTAATTGTGCATCCATATTACAAAAGACACAATATAAAAGCATAATAACTTTTTGATCACTCTGCAGATACTTCTATTTTTATTTAACACATAAGAAAATAATAAAATGACACAATTAAACTGATTTAACTTAAAACATTTTCTCGTAATTAATTTATAATATCTAAAATGCATAGATATATATCTGCAATGAATGTTTATTACAAAAATAGAAATGAATAAAGTTTTAGGCCAAAAAGTTTCTACTTCTCGAGAAAGTTTTTACTTTATATTATTTTATCTCATCTCAGATCTCTATCTGAATTAATAAAATATAGAACAGATAAAATATATTAATAAGATAGAATATATATGTAATTCAGTACTTTGTTAATATCGTTTAATTTTATAGAATAATTTAAAAATTTTTCTAAATAGTGTATTAACACCGAGAATTCTATATAATTACTCAAGTCGTGTCATCTGGTTACTTTAATATATATAAATATTATGATGTAAATTTTTTCATATTCTAAAACAATATATATATATTTTTTCATTTTATGTAATTGTTATGTTAAAATTACGATCAATAATTTTAAAATTCATAAGATTTCTTTTTCAAAGGTTTTCAATAGGAGAGTAAATGATGTGTTTTTCCCAAGGTTATGTTAAATCTTTCCTAATAATGTAGTTTATCATAAAAAATGCATTGTATTTCATTTTGTATTGTATGTATATATATATATACATTCAAAGAAATTATAAGCTATTCTTTATAAACTATGCAATAAATTAGTTTCTTTTAGCAATCACTTTCATGTTAATACTTTTTCAGCTGTCACGTAATTATTTCTTATATTTTAAAGTCTTTGATAAAAATTGCAAAAAATAATTATATTTTTCAAGAATCCATATAATTACCATTAATAAAAATTCAATTTTTCAATACAATAAAAAAGTTTATAATAATAAATTGAGAAATTAAATTTGTAAACAGTTTTATAATAGTTAATTGATATTTAGCAATTATTTATATTAAAATAATATAATTTTTTAAAAAATAAATAAAGTTACATTAGATATTAAGAAATGAAAATATTTTTCAAATTATAAAATTTAGTTTTATTAAATTAATTCGGGTAAATTATTGTAAAATCCTGGACACACAAAAAACAAAAACAAAAAATAGCTGGAAGAAAGGTTCCATTTCTTTGTTCTTCTTATTGACGTTACTGAAGCAGAAAAAAAACATTCTTTTTCTTTCAGAAATTGTTTTGACGTTTTCTCTTCTGCTCGATCTTCGATACAACATGTGAAATACTAAACAGAATTTGAAGAGAGAGTGAAAAGACCGTCATTCATCACCTTTATGAATAAATATAAGATATAAAATTATATAAGAAAATATTGTTCTAGTTTATACATTTAATCATATTCAGAGAAATGAGTAAAGATGAATAAAAGTCAGTTTTCTAAAATTTAATTGTCAATATTTCTTAGAATTTTTAAATCGTTAGTTTATAAATTATGGTGATTACAATTGAAAAGTGCTATTATATATATATCAGAAAGTTATTGTATGTTCTTAATATTTGATATTGTTTCACGTTATTGTTTACACAGTGATGGAAATAGAAATCAATAGCAATTGCAACGACTCGGGAGAATACTTTTTAATTATAGTTGGAAATAAAATCCACTTGTCATTATTTTATATCTTTCTGATATTTAGATTCTCCTTTTTTTCTTGTTTAAAGAAAAACAAAGACTTTAAATTGGATTATTTAGTCAGTGGAATAAAAAAAAAACAACCTTATTTTTATAACTAAAATATTTATAATTTTTTTTAAAATATTTATTTAAATTTGAATAAAATCATATGACATTCGTTTGATAGAAATTGGTTAATTCGATTTCCTCTAAGGTTTACCAGTTGTGACAGTTATTGTGTGGGTCATCGTCAAGTCCCTCTGCTCGCCTCTCATCTCTCACGATGAAAGTTCGTCTTTCCTGAAACAGTACGTATTATAAAAATACTTTATTTTGTTAATATTTTATTTGTAATCAAATAATAAAATTTAAAATTCTGTATTTAAATAGATGTTTCTGGCAGAATGGAGACATTTACGATTATGTATTCATCAGCCCCGTAATTATTGTATTAGTGGTAAGAAGAACATTTCTGTTTATTTAAGATAATGTGAGAATAATACTCAAGGAATAAAGATAACGACGAAATAAAAGAGAAATAATTAGCAATTGTTGGTAACTATTATAACAATAATTTCCAAGGGTTTAAAATGAAACTAATGGAAACATTATATTTTCTAGAAAGTATATACTTTATAAATATTTAATAAGTGAATTATTTCTCTTTTAATTTTATTATTTTAAATGATAATAATAATACTATTATACAATAAGTAAAAGAATATTTTAATTTTATTAATTTTTTCGAACGTAAGAATATGTCTTACACATAAAAAAATAAAGGGTTGTTTTAGAGAATTATTTTTAAATTTCTCTATAATTTATAATTTATTTTTTATGATTTAATATTTAACAATAAGTATAAAAATTATATATATTTACAGTTTTAACTAATTTCAACGTATAATTTTAATAAATAAGAATTCAATTGAAACATTAATCGATTTCGTTTGCGATACAATTGAATGATTGTATGGAGTCTAAGATCGTTTTGTGCAATTAATATGAATAATTATAGATAAGACGATTAATATAAAAAATAAAACAAGGTTATTTCTACTTAGTAAAATTAAAATTTATATTTGCAAATTTTATATTTGCTTTATACTAGTAATATATATCAAATTTAACATTGGTTATTATATAAGTTTAACTGAAAGACAAAAAATGAATAGAATTTAATTTATTTAAAGCAAAGTAATCTAATACCAACGTCAGTTTAAATTTTATTATGAAAAAATCAAAATTTTTCCTTAGTATAATAGCAAGTTCCAATGACAAACTACTTTATTATACTCGTTATAAAGCAGCAAAAGTTTCATTTGTATTTCAATTATTAAAAATAGCTAATGTGCAATATTTACTTGTATGACTTTTAATAATAACGCCAATGTAAGCATTGGAAATAACATCCATCTTGATTTATCAAATAATAATTTACTTGACGTTATTGGGTATCAAATGATGTAATTATCTATAATAAGCATTATTAGAAATAAATTATATAAATAACTTTTAAATATCTTTGTGTTAAATCAATATAGAATTGAAAATTATATTCCTGCAAAGAAAGTAATGTACAGAACTGTAATTATTACTTGTCATTAGGTTAATTTATTTGAAGAATATTTAAATTGAATAAGAGAAATTTGTATAAAGACAATTAAAAATTAATTGGCATGTTATCGATATTGTGTTTCCACATGGAATTCTAAAATTATGATAAAATTAAGAGAAATTTGATATAATATATGGTATCAGAGATAATTCCTATGTAGGAAATTAAATAGATAAATTCAGTACTTAGCAAAATGATACATTTTAATAATTGTTTCAAAACTGTTCTATTAGCTGTCTATCTTCGTAAATCCTATATAATAGTCTCAGTTAATTTAAAATATTATCATACTGTGAGATTATCATGCTGAGAGACCCTAAAATCCCTCAGCATGAAAAAGTTATAGTCCCTCTTAGTATTAGACTTATGTTTAGGTGGGAGACTTACAGCCTTTTTAGAAAAGCAGAATAATTAAAATTTAAACGTTAAACTATTGTAAATTAGTTTATTTAGTAGCCAACTGATAGAGAATCCATTTCAATAAAAAATATGTATAAAAATAAACGTCGTAAAAAATAAAAAATAAGTATTTCAATTGAGTCGTCCATCAAACAATTATAATTATGCCAAAATCACGTGTTTATAAAATAATAAATGCAATCATATTTTATTTTTAATCCTGTTGAAAGATAAAATGTAAGATTTGTGAGTAAAGATAAATATCAATATAATTAATTTTATAGACTAATGCTTTTGTTGCTCTTTTGATAGATAGATAGTAATGCTAGAAAATGAATAAAAATAGAAAGAAAGTAATAAAATGTGAAAAACCGTCAAAAATATTTATTTATTACATCATAAACCGAATCCTATTACAAGTTACTTAACTTAATTACAACATTTTAAAATAGAAATGTAAGATTTTATTACGTAGTCTGTTCTAAAGATAGTGACCGAATTACTTGTATTATATGTGAATAGAAAGTGATATATTATTTTCCTTCATATCACTTCTTTACTGTGGTTCTGAAATATGTTCTAATTTCGATATCCTGTGACAACAGACGTAGAAAAATATGTTAAAAATTCTATTTAATAACGTTCCTACAAATTGCTTTTTGTTTAATCTGAAAATTAGGATAAGGAAATTCGTAAGATGTAATTGATTTTATGTAATATAGTTTACCGCATTCAGTTTTGATAAATAGCATTCATTTAGCAAAGCATTTTTACATAATTTATAGCATGAAGCTGTAGACTATTTTGTATTTTGATTAACTATAAAATAAAACCTTGCAATAAGTATAAATTGCATTATAGAGTAACATAAAATGCAAAAATTTCTTCATAAATAAGATGTGAATACTCCAACTTATATCTACTACAACTTTGCATCTTTTTAATTGCATTTTATTGGAATTGACTTTGAAATATTTTCACCCTTCTTTCGTATTGTTTTACGATAAACAATTCTTTTAGTAATGTGAAGGATTCGAATCAAATATTTATTTTTGGAATTTTTCATAACTAGTTTGTAAATTCTTAATCAATGTTTCATTAAAAATTAAAGGATGAGAAAGAAAGAAATTCATTTTTACATTGTCGACTCGATCTTTTTCCTGTTTGATGCGTCTATTATAGATGAAATCGAGATTTACCTCAGAGTCCAATAACAGTTAGAACTCAGAAAACTGCAAATTATATTTTTCTCCACTAAACGAATTTATGCCTAAATTGGATTTATGCTGTAAAGGATGATCTTTAATTATTTTCTACTCTCTATATTACTTGTATTCGACTTATTTTTCTGAATAAACATTCAATACAATGCAATGAAATAAAACTTTTTATAGATGCTCATAAATTTCTATTATTTTATATTAAAAACAAACCAATAAATTATCTTATGTATCTCGATCTTATATTCAAGTATTTTTTTAATTAACGCAATTTGTTCTAATTCCTAAATTTTTATTAGAAAATTAATTAATTGCATCATTATTATAATAAAAATAATAATTAAAAATCTTAAATCTATTTAGTCTATTGACGTCATTTCCAAATTGTATTTATTAGCATAGTGTCTTATTATTTGTACAGGAAATTCATTATTAAAAATTAAACCAAATAAAGTAAAAATTTTTAAAAAAATATATATTTCGTACATTTATTTTACATTTATTTCTTATAAAAATTAAGATGTAACTAAAATTTTTATAATAACATGAAACATCTTTGACTATAAAAGATCAACGATTGAATGTATTTTGTCTTCTGTTGTATCTATTGGATATAATAACATCGATAATAGAATTTTGTGAATCTTTTGAATTTCTGATAATAAACCTATTAATACATCGGACTATGTTCATTTGAAGTTTAAGAAGAGAAGTGAATTTTGTTTATAAAATGATCTAATTTGAATCTGTTTACTGATCTGAAAATTTTAATTTTTATAATAAATTATATAAAATTACGATAATTTTATACTAAATTCAGTCAAAATCCAGAGATAATAATTATAGATTTTTTTGCTGTTTACTATAAATTTAATAAATTTTAATTGCAATATTAATAGTAAACGACAATTCTAATATTTTTGAAGATTCCTAAGAACATTTCTTAGAATGTTTGACTCGAAAAACGAAAATAACTTATACAGTTTAACCTGTCTATTTCGAATCTCTCGAGAAAGAGAAAAAAATACGAGATAGATTTCGAGGTTCCTACACAGTAAAAAGTAACAGGTTATATTGAAAGTACGGTATTTTATTAATGTAATAGACAGTACAGTACATACCTTTATTAGGTATGAATGAAACATTTTTGACATACCTTAGCAGAAATAGTTTCTCAATAGTTTACCATACCCGACTTTCTTCAACCAATAAGACAGAAGCCAAACTCGTAACCACAGTTCTGTAAGAGTCTTTTTTTTTTTTTTTTTTTATCAAATCCATCATAGGTTTGACCAGGTCCACAATAGAGCAGCCGGGTAGTGAAGGATGAGCACAGCATATCCGGAACCGTCCAATCCCAAAATGTTTCGTTTTCGTTTTCCCGGAACTAGCGCCTGATACCTTAATGACTCGGTGATTCAGCCATTTTTTCAGAGATTAAAAATATTAATATAATAGACTAATAATTGACCTGACTCATTCAGGTCAATAATTAATCTATTTTGTAAACACGTCAGGTCAACTGTTTTTTTCCCCCTCTTTTTAAAATCTCAATTTGATTTAATTATTTTTAGACTTTCTTATAAATTTATTAGTCAATTATATAAAAAAAGCACCCATGAAACAAAATTCGCAAAAATGAGACTCAATCCACAAATGATACAAAATATCCCGTGATAAAAATGTAGTTGACATCAGAATGGGAAAAAGTATCAGCCTAGGGATTTAACTCTAAAAGCAACAGACTAATATTAATAATTATTAAATCAGAATGACCACCGTAACTATTCTGTTTACGATTCATCGAGATTAGTCAAACTCCCTAAAGATCTTTAAAAATAACTTCCCATTAAACTGAAGTAAAGCAAAATAGAAAAGTATCTGTTTTACGTTGTACTTTTTGTATTTAGTAATTTATTGACTTTATATCGTTTTCGAAAAACGTTATTTTTTGTTTTTTACAATAAGACAGAATTTAATTAAATTACACACTCTCCATTTCAAATTAGTAGTGTCTTGCCCCTGTACATCATACTTCCCCTGCTAGCACAGAATCATGCCAGTCATCTATCATCCGTTCTAGAGATTAAGGAATGACAGAAAAGCAGACTGACAGACGGACGACAGTGGGAATTTATAAGTCTATAATTTTTTTTTCAAATCGCAACAACCCAAAAACAAATTTTTCAAATTGTAGCCCAATAATGTCGAATGTTGAGGGAAACGAAAAAGGTATACATCTTTATGTTTTTGAAAGGCTTCATTTTACTTATTTTTATGAATAGACTTCAAAAAGTTGCTATCAAGTTACATGTCTTTTGCTGTTAATTGATATTATATAAAATTAATTAATACAGGTATTATCAAATGTTAATTTTAAAAGGTAATTTTCAACCGGAATCTTAATTTTTTCCTCTTGCTATTATAATAAATAGTTTTTTTTATAATTATTTCAACTAAAAATGAATCTACTAAAATTTTCATTATTTCATCTTATAATTAATTGTTAATTGAATTTATATTTTGTTTTTATTACGGATATTTATTTGTATATCATTTACTAAAATAATAAATACGAGGTCTGTCCCAAAAGTAAATGTACTGATTTTTTATTTCAAAGTATACAAGAGTTATCAATACATCAAACTACGAACGATCTCCTTCAAAGTACAGCCCCTGCGAGGTCACACAGTGGTTCCAAAGTTTTTTCCACTGGTTGTAACAGTACTTGAAGTTGTTTTCCGTAAAGATGTTTAGTTCATCAGTTGCAACTTTTTTGATATTTTCCACTGTCTCGAAATGATGACCTTTCAACTTGGATTTTATTTTAGGGCATAGGTAGAAGTAGAACGGAACTAGGTCCGGACTATAGGAAGGTTGTGTGCTTGTGGAAATTAATTTTTTTTCAAAAACTCTCGAATTTATAGCGCTGTGTGAGCAGGCGCAATATCGTGGTGCAGTACCCAATCTTCTGAAATGTCCCTGCGGACTTGCATGACCCGTTTTCGAAGACGTTCCAAGACATCTATGTAGAAGGCCTGATTAACTGTCCGTTTTGAAGGTAAAAATTCTTTGTGGACATTTCCACAGCTATAAAAAAAACGATAAACATCGTCTTTACCCTGGATCTTTGTGCCATCTTAACACTCTGCTTCTCGATAAAGTGGCATCTTCATAAGCTTTGGTTAATTTGCAAATGTCTCGGTTGCAGATTTCTTGACTTTCACACAAAACTTTGATAGAGTAACGTTATTCGAGATTTTTCTCCTTTTCAAAAGTAACGATTGTGTTAAAACACTATCTTACAGAAACAGATATTGTACACGTTTGACTTAACCTATCAACTTGAAATAGGTCTCAACATGCTGCTAAGATATCTAGTAACATGAAAATACCAATTGATGATGTGTTAAGCTGCACAATCACTACATTAAAAAATTAGTACACTTACGTTGAGACAGACCATGTATTTATAAAAATATTTAACAAGATACAAGTATTAAAATATTCAAAATTCTTTTTTTCAAATCTTTTCAAACACCTTAAATGTCAGTACTAAATAATTTTTTAACAATTAGTATAATTGAATATCTATTGTTATTATTGCTATAATTAGGAAAATGAATGTTATGTATACACCTTTGTTATTTATAGTTTAATTATTCTGTTATAATTTTCAAAGTAAACCTTTAATCAAGAATAATATGATTAGAGCTGAAATTATTATAAAATTAATAATTATTACCGTTTGAAAAACAATTTAAAATGCCAAATTATAATTAATATACGGTATTTTAATAACGCAAACATATAACATGCACTAATTAATGAGAGAAATCTTAATTTTTTCCACATGTGTGTAAATATATATTATCATCATCAGCTGTTCAAAAAACGGTTCTTTGAGAACCTTTCAACTGTGTCTGTCCACTGTCTTTCATCTTATATGGGGGTCATATCCTGATTCTTTTCTTGCCTCTTAGTATTCAGTAAAGTATTGTTATTTATATTGCCTATACATATAGGGGAGATCGGGGCAAGATCGGCATGTTAAGCTTTACTTAAATTTTGTGTAATAAATACTGCTGTAAACAAAAAAAAACCTTTTGCATATTGTCTATTGGAATGTTACCTTACTATACATCTGGTTAAAATCAGTTTGGAAATAAAAATAATTAAAATAATTACAACTTTACAAGAAGAGAGAAATTGACGAAGTTGCCCCGGGTATAGGGGCAAGATCGGCAACTTCTCTCTTTTTGTAAAGTTGTAATTATTTTAATTATTTTTATTAAAGTTGCCCCTGGTATAGGGGCAACAGTAATGGGG
>NW_019384432.1:92533-95076 GCF_000671375.1 Centruroides sculpturatus | reverse complement strand
CCTCCACACTCAAATTGAATATATATATAGTTTATTTACAGTTGTACAAGTTATAAACGTAGCATATGTACAGGAAGATCATGCGTGGTGAATTCACGTGCCAGATTGGCGTCTGGAAACTAATACTCTTGGGAGAGACCTCAGTCAGCTTTCGGAGTCGGCTCAACTGCACGGTCGGTCCGGTCTCAGCACTAACCCGTCCCTGAGAAGATTAACAGAGGAGAACACTCTCTCTTTACGCTCAGCGGGCTTCCCAAGTGCCTGAGACTACCGTGTACCAGTCTCTTGCCCTTCTCTCCTTTCCTCTCGTTCGGCCCGCAATTTAAGGGTTTTTGGACGGGGACTTCCGACCAATCACAATCCCTTTTCTTTGCCCGAACAGCTTACACTCGGGTCCGCCGTCATCCGACGAGAGTGGAGCTCACACAAACGTCCGCCACTTGTTTACGTTCGTTCGTTTACAATATGGCAATTGTACTACCGTCTCACTGCAGGTGGGTCCAATTAACAAAGCCGTACCCCCTTTGTCCCCGCTGTGCTAAAAGGTTACTACTTTACAGTATTTTTCTTGTGATCCTTTGATAATTTTTTCTAAATCTGACAGTGATAAGAATACACTAAAATTAGAACTTTATATCTCTTTGTCAGATAAAACAGATAATTAACGATAGTAATTACCTAATTCCTATAAATCAAGTATTATATTGGTAAAGATAACAGTTCCAAAAATATATATTTCGATTAGAACAAATATAATGTGCCAGTTTTTAATACTTTTTTCTCTTTATATAAGTTTTAACACAATTTATTTTTGCGAAAAATATTAAGTAAAATTTGTTAAAGTAAATTTATGGGTTCTAAAAAAATCTTAAAATATCTGAAATAAATAAAAATAAATGTATAATATATGAACAAAATTCTATAATTCCAGTTATTATGATCTGATTTTTATCAGTCCATATTAATATAAGAATCATTCCTATATTTATTTTTTAATTCAAAATTCAATATTTAGATTACGTAAATTACATATTTTATGCATAAATATTACAGGAAGAAAAGTATTAATGTCCAGAAACTGTGTATTTTTATTTTTAAAATTCTAAAACATCAAGATTATTTCATTTGTATTCATTTAAAGCAAATCTCATGAAATATCATACTTAAAGTTTTATTGGACTGCAATTCTAAAATTGCAGACCTATACATTTCCACTATCGTCTGTCTGTCCATACGTCCTTCCTTGACCTCGGAAACGGAGTTAAATTGATGAAAATCGAGATCGGATGGAGGAAGCTTAGGAGCCAGAGGCCAACTGATTACATTTATACGAACTTCCGGACTGGACGGAAGTTCGTATAAAGTTCGTTAAAATTAAAATATTAAAAATTGTAGCCCGGCATTGTGATATCACAATAATATACCTTTATAATATTATGAAAGTAAAGTAGAATTATTAATTACTGACGATTAGATAAATTAACTATAAACCTGTTGCAGGTTTTTTCATTAAAACACGAAAGAAATTCATTAGAAATTAATATATTTCCAACTTTTCCTGATAACGGAAACAAAAGAAGTGATAGGCGAAAATGTATTCAGTTATTTAACTGTAGGGTAAAATATCCAATAAAGATTACCTATACGAATCAATCCAAGACTATATTCCGTACAACAAAGATAATTTACTGTAGTTTTAATACAAAAAGCCAAATATATATATATTCATATCTATATCCATATATAATTATGTATATAGATTCCCTATACGAATCAATCCAAGACTATATTCCGTACAACAAAGATAATTTACTGTAGTTTTAATACAAAAAGTCAAATATATATATATTCATATCTATATCCATATATAATTATGTATATAGATTCGCGATAGGCCATCGCGCTAGCGCTATCTCTATCCAAACTGAATAAAGGAGCCGTCCGAATAATAATAATATGGAAGTGAAACATTTCTCATCAGTTCCGATATGAAACTCGAGAAAATAACTATATTTTTTTCACTGATGATCCTTTTCCGCAAGAAAAGGGGTCTTTTTTATAGCAAAAACATTAAGCTAATAAAATATGCCATAGCAACAAATTGTTGACTTGTGTTTAAAATTTAATGTACTAGAAATAAAATAAAATACGTTAAGAATGTTTATATTAATTGATTTCATAAAATAAAAATGTTAGTTGTCTATTGTTATATATATTTAATTTTATAATCTAAATCAATGATTCCCAAACTCTTTTAACCACCGCCCCATTGATTTCATAAACTTATACCTGAAGTCCCCGAACCAGTTTATCCTTGTGTGATAAAAGCTTGAAATATTTTTAGGTAAACTTTTCTATGAACCTCACACTTTGTGTCCTTACTTGTACAGTAGAACCTCCATTATCCGGACCTCCATTATACGGATTTTCGATTAACCGGATTGTTCAAAATAAACAAAAATTTTACGAATTTGCTGATTTGCACTTGGCGAATTACGACACTGTTTATGCACGTGATGGAATGCATAACTTTTTTTGTTTCA
>NW_019384432.1:88550-91626 GCF_000671375.1 Centruroides sculpturatus | reverse complement strand
TATATTTTTATCAACAGAAAAGCTTCAAAAGCACTTTTGGTTCTGATTCCTCTACTCGGAATTACTTACGTTTTGGTAATTGTCACTCCAAATCATGGAACGGCTAAGATATGGTTTGCATACTTCCAGGCTGCTTTGCTCTCTACTCAGGTATCCTATTGATTATTTTCTGAGATTACAAGATTAAAATTTTTATCATTAACAATAATTCTTCTTCTAAATTTAGTCTAATTAAAGAGCAAAAATCATAAAATAATGTTATAGCATTCTTTTGTATTTTTCCTCGTTAATGAGACTAAATCCGATTATTTCACTTTAATGATATTATTTAAAAACTTTTTAATTAAAAAATGCTTTTTAAACTTTATAAATCTTTTTAGCTTAAATAATTTGAAAAAACATCATTTTCTTTTTTGATAAAAAGTTTTTCTTTGTTTATATATATTATATAATTAAATATAATCATTTTGAAATTCAAATATATATTTATATTAACATTATTTATTATAAAATTAATTTAAATGACATTTATCTTATTAATAAATAAATTGTTGAAAATTGTTTTAACTATTATATTAATAATCAATATTAAATATTGTAAAATTATTTATTATAAGTAAATAGATTTTAACACGGGCTATTATTTAGCGAAAATTAATTATATTGTTCACTCGTATTGACAAAATAAGAAAGTAAAGATAAAATAATGCTTATAAATGGCAATGATTGATTAATTAATGGCGTGAATGTAAAAATTTGCTATTTATAGATAAACTTTTGGATCAGGTGTTTTAGGTCACATAATGAAGAATTACTTGAAGACTTTTTCAATATCACCTCATCAAAAATCCTTTCATTATTTGGTTATAGTTACACTCTTGTAAAAAAAAGTTATTAAAGAAAAACTTTTTAAACGACTTTTAAATAGTTTTTTTACCTTAAAATTATAACGATATGTATGTATTTTATTAAATATTTTTGTTTTTCTAACAAAATGCACATAAATATTTTTACGATACTAAAAATTAAACTATTTTAAAGTAAAATTTTATAGACTTACTTTTCTTAAATATAAAAAAGTTGAAATTTTTCCATAAACAAAAATTATTTAATTTTAGATTTAATATAAAAGTTTCATTTCAGTCTCTTGAGATTAAAAATATATATCTAATAAATATAGGTATATTATTTATTTGTAGATATAAAAAAAATTCTGTTTACACTTTCTATATATTAATTTAGAAACTTTTATATAGGGATTCACGGTCGCTGTACTTTACTGTTTTCTCAATGGAGAGGTAAGATTTTACTTTATATATTTGATAAAAACTGTTATAAATATATTTGCATTAATCTCAAAATTTAAAAAGAAAATTTCAGATAGAAACTTATACATTATCTTAAAATTTTATTTATTGTTTCAGTATCAATTACACATCTATTAAAATAATTATTCAGTTCAACATACGATTAGCTTTTATTTAACAATAATAAAATTTGATTATTCCTATATAATTAATTTACAGATGTATTCTGCTTACGTCCATCATTGACACTACTTCAGCTATTTTCGTAGTTATTGATCATTACTTATTGTTTCTTTATATATTCATCCCTCTAAACAGATGAAAATAAATGCTAAAATAACTTCCAGAATTCTCACCTCTGTTCACGCCATTTTTGCTTAGTATTCCTGTTACGAAATATTCTCATCATAATAGAATAGCTGTTCTCTTTTTGTTCTATAAACCGTGAGAATCAGCTGCCTGTCGTCTTCTATACGTTATATGTTTTGGAATTTTATTATAAAACTTGATACTTTGATGTTTCTTCTGTCAAAATATTGAATTTCCGCTTCATGGCTTCTTATATTGAGAAAAAAGTAATGAAATTTGTAAGTGAATAATAAAATATAAGATAAACAGTATTTATCTACAGGACATAAATAATACTAAGCAAAGTTATTTAGCGAAATTTATTTTGTATAAAATAATAATAATATGAGAATAAATTATATATATAGGCCTATATATTTTAGCTTTTTATAAATTTTTTCTATAAATTTTTCTTGAAAAAGTCCAAGAATTATTTTTTTCTTTATTTACAATTATAAACTTTAAGTCAAAATAAAAAATAAAATTAAGAAATTTGGTTTGTTATATTAATTCTTGGTATAAACATTTAATTGAATATAATTATTATTGTCTATTAATTAAACATTTGGAAAAAGTTCTCCGTTATTATATATTGCAATTGTTACTTCGAAGAAATATTCTCTTAAAAGATTTCTTTAGAATTTCATTTATTTATTTTATTTTATCCGTTGTGATAAACTGAAAGCAGAGAATACAGGCAGAATGAACTTCTTCAGAACAAAATGTAGGAGGATTTTTTTGGGGGGGAACTAAAATGCTACTAAGAATAAACAAGGAACTAAATGAGACCTTCATTAAAGTCATTCTATTATTTTTTGATTTATGTAGATTATTTGTATTAATTTAAAAGAAATATATTTTATATAAAATCATTTTAAAGAATTTTATATATATATTTAATTCGGAAAAAATGATATATAATAAATTTTATTTATTGATACAATGCAGTTAAGAAAAAACTTTTAATACAGCTTTCAAAAGGAGTTTGTTAATTATTTTTTAATCTTTTATGTTACTGCTGTTTCCTCTACAGGAGTTCTATACATTTTATTGTCCTTAAAGAAATAAATTTTCGAAATGCCTTCTTCGTGTAGATGTTTACAATTTTGTCTTCTTGAGCTTCTCTTTCTTTACAAACACTACGACTTTTGCTTTTTATTTTAGTTTATCTTTTGATGCTTTCAAACTTGCCACTTTGCTCTCTCTTTCCCTTTAAACATGCCGTTTATTTTTCTCTTTTATTATAAAATTATTCTTCATCTAGCAACATCGATCGACTACATAACAAAACGTTTCGATTTTTTACACTTTTTAATTTGGTTAAATTTAAATATTAAAGTAATTATCCAGAGACAAGTTGGTTTAAAAAGATTTAGTACTTTTTTATTAAGGTATTAATTAGTTTATTTTTTATATAAATT
>NW_019384432.1:44632-88512 GCF_000671375.1 Centruroides sculpturatus | reverse complement strand
TTTAATTAACTAGGAAAAAAAGCTTTTTAATTTTTTTTTAATTATAATAACAAATAATTAAAAATCATTGTTTAATTCAGATTATAATAATAAATTTTTAAAAACAACTCTTTTTATTTTTTTTAAAAAAAGTTGTTTTATTTAAAGAAGATATAAAATTTATTAGGTTTATAATAAATTTAGCTTTTATAGACAGGAGTTCGAATTTTATTTTGATTGTAGAAGAAAAAAGTAAAAGAAAAATCGATTCTCTGCAAGATAAAATTGAACATTTTATCAATAGCGTTTATAACTTTAGATCGATTTTATAATATCAAAAGTCGTAGTTCCTTTCAAAATTTGATTAAAAGTCCTAAAACTTCTTTATTTTTCTGATTTGTTTACCCGGTAAAAATTTTATTACATTGTGAAAATAAAGTGATCTAAGATATAAGCATAAATTATTCTTTAATTTAAATAATAATTTCTAATTTAGTTGATTGTTGATTGAATATAAATGTGAATTAATTAATCATATCAAAAATTGAAAAATGTTTATTTTAAAATTTTTAACTGTCTGCTCGCTATTTGATTTGTTATTTGCAATTGTTATTCGTAATTATATTAATTTTCTTCAGAATAAACGAGTTCGATTAAAGCTTCTATTCTTAATAATTAAATAAATAATGTAATTTCTTATTTATTTTACTTTATTGTGTGATATTATATTGAAAAATGAGAAAATACTTACTATAAACTGATAAAATAAATATATGTATTTTTAATTAAACAGTGGCATATACCGTGAAGAATTTTCCTTTTAAATTTAAGCTTATTATATGACTCATACCAATACAATAGATTTTACTGTTATATGATTTCATAAAAGAAACTTTCGTGTAGTAACCTATACAAAAAAATTATTTTGCAACACTCGATACGACAAAATACATTATTTTAAATAGGTATTGATATATTATGTAAAATTTCAAGTAATGATTTACAAAAAAAAAAAAAATCAGTTTAAAATTAGTTATTTTGAAATTTCAAAAGAGTTATTTAAAAAATAATTTGTTTCATCTAATAGATAACATATCAAAAGACAAAATTTTCTTTGAAAAATTAGAAGTTATTGATTAAAAAGCAAGAGAATCAATCATATTTTTTCAAATTTTTATGATTAATTTTTGTTGCAAAATATAAAAATATCAGAATAAAAATTGCATAGAAATCTGTGTGTACGAATACTTAAGAAAGATAATTAGCCTAGTTTTAAGGACGCATTTGATTTGCAACATTAATGTTGAATAATAAACCTACGATTCATATAAAATCTTGGCAAGGTTATATCACTTTTTAAACAGTGCTAAGAATTATAATTCCACCATGTTATCATTTTCTATTGTATAAAGATGAATTTTTTTTTACAAAATATATTGTTTTCTTCACGACAAGACTGTTTATTAAAATAATGATATATTAACATTATTATTTTGTTTTATATATAAACTAAATATGACCTAATTTGTATATTAATCAATCATTCGACGTATACGATTAAATATTAAATTAAATTAATAATTTATAAAGAAAACTATTATAAAATATAACACGATATTAGAGTATTTAGACTGATATGTTAATATTCGGAATTTCAATTATTCTCGTATTCCCAAGGCAACTTAACGCATTAGGATCATTATTGATCCCAATATTATATAGTTCTAGTTATATTAAAGTTAATTTAGTAGCACAAATATATTTTGGATTTTCACTGTAGAAAACAAATTAATTTTTATATTAAGATTCGAGATTTAAATGCTATAGAAAAAATACAAAATGATAAAAGACGATATCAGTCTCTATTCAAATTTAGTATCTATTTGGAAGTGACAGCTGCAATTTCTCTGTGGTAAAAAAAAAAATACATATTTATATGACAAATGCTATGCGTTACGTCGAAATAAATGACAGACGAAAATCAATTATAGGTTATATCTTATTCACCCTAATTTTAAAGTAGTTATAGACTCATTAAAGGCTCCTTTAAGTCGGTGTCTCATTAGTATATGTGAACAGCTTATTAAATGGAAATTTTATAATTTATCCGTTATATATTTTAAAGTTAGATTCGAGAAAATAAGGCTCTTGATTAAATTTAAGAAATTTTGACGGATGGCGTCAAACAGATCTTTCGCATTGTTATGCAATCGGAGATGGATGTCATGTCAAAGGATCCTTCATATTCAATAAGGCTTTGATTAATTAATGCAAAATTCTTATCCTCTTGTTGTTATTGATTGATAGTTTAAAAAAATAAAATTAAGATCATATTGATGAGTTTTCTCTACAGTTATTTGAAACTGAAGCAAAAGTAAGCACTTATTAAAAAAGTGTCAATTGTTTCAAATCAATAATGATCAATATTCAATCTCTTTGTTTTTTGATGTTCATAATAATTTAGTTTATGTTTATTTCAATATTTTATTTTAGGTTCGAAATACTTTGCGTCATTTCATAACAAGAAGGCGAATTCAAAACTCTATTGGATCAGTTGCACGCCCATCTTTGAATAGTCAACAGACAGAAACTTTGAGACTATATCCAAGAAGAGTGATTAGAGATCAAGACAGTCTTGCCACAACGGATTCTTGGATCAGCAATACAAGAGAAAAGAATACCAACGAACACAGACCTAGTAATGGATGTTATAATTTATGTAATTCAAAAGATGACATGATATAAAGCACATGCCAACTATATATTATCTAACTGTGTTGTTGAAAGTCGAATATGTATAGACTCATTTAAACATATCTTGTTACATAAATTTTCAACATATTTTATTTTTTGATGATTAAAATATGTTCCAGGACTATTAAGCCTACGTTAATATGATAAAATGAGAATATTATTTTTACAGCATTAACCTCATAAAATAAGAACAGAGATTAAAATTAATTGAAGAAGAAATTAATTTTGTTTTTCTTTAATTAAAATCAATTTTCTTCGAATAAAATACAATCTTGTTTAATTAAATCTAAAATACTGAAGTGGTTATTAAATACGATATAATTATACGAAGAACGATCAAATTGAATTTAAAATTTATGAAAATATTTATGATAATAATTCAAAATGCATAACTTCTAAAATACCTTGTATTTTAGAAAAAACAAATGTAATGGCTTTGTATGAATATAAATATTTTTGAAGACAATTTGTAATTGTTAATTTTATTAGTAATCAAGAAACAATGCAAGGAATATAATTGTATTTAAAACAAGTAAGATTATTTTTTATTTTTTATTTATATGTTAATCAAAAAAACTGAATAAATTATAAAAATATTAATTTGTAATTGAGAATTACAAAATAAAAATTTTATTCTAAATTAAGTAAAATGTTCATTAAAACTCATACATTAAGTTCAAAATACCAAAATTATTATTAACTATATTAAAAGTATGGTAAAAGTTATTTATTTTAATTAATTTGGGACTCGTATTGATAACAATAACCGAATGATAACATTAAGATTGTAATTAATTAAATAGGATTACAGTTAATGAAAAATTCTGGTTTTTATTGACTCTAATACTGTATATATGTTAGAACAACTAACATATATACAGTATTACATAAATATTAATTAATTATAGTTATTATTAATGTTGTTATATATTTTATTCTAATTATTAATAGTATTACTAACTCGCATCTTTTAGGACGTGATAATCTGATAACATTCAACGACTGATAACAATATCGTCATTAAAGTAAATGGAATCATAATTGTGGGTGGGTGCACAACAATACGCGCGAACTAATACGCATTAGTTATATATAATAATGTTGTTCTTTTACTTTTTTCGGTATTTGAAAAATTTCTTACGTATTATATTCTAAAGAGTTTTATTCAGCAAAAGAATGGGAATTGATTTCACACTATCTGCTACGGTGTAGACATGTTATTAGGACGGTTAAACTGACTGGTCTACAGAAAATATTTTTTATGTGTATTCAGGAACTTACAAGCTTTCAATGTGCAAATACAGTGCTTGAGGTATATAGCCTTTAGAAAACATTGTTTAAAAAATGATGTGAAAATATTTATAAGGTATTTTAGAACATTCAAGCTATATCGCTATTCGTTCAAGAGGAATGTCTAAATCAGAATTTTAATAAAAGTTAACATCAACTTCTATGTTTAAATTTCACGTTATACTTTAACAAAAATTGATAAAAATTTCTCTCAGAAAACAATTTAAAGCAGAATATAACCTAAAACTTTGTCAGCTGTTATTGAAATCTTACGCTTCTTGCAAATAGTGATAGAGTTAGTTTGAGTGTTGATAAATTACTGAATAAATATCTCCTTAAAATCTCTTGTTATTTTAACATCTATTTTTCCTCTTGGAATTTCTTCTTTATTATAATCGGCTCCTAGAATTATGAAAAAGAAATTAAAAAATTATTTAGATATTTTTCATTAGAATTAAATCATTAAAATATATGATTTCAAGATGCGAAATAAGTTATGATCGGCCTGTATTCTTTTTTCGAGTTTAAAATTAAAAAAAAAAAAACGTATTCTAAGATATGATAAATGTTTCATATTTTCTTTAGGTTTAGATTTTTTAAAGTATTTATTGTTATATAAATCAAGTCTATTGGTTTTAAGCGAATTTCGACTATACGTAGATCCCTGAATTATTCATTTAAAAAGAAATTGAATTATTTTTATACTACCATAACTAGAAATTTAAAACTGTAGCATAATATATACCGAATGGTTGTAATTAAAGTACTATATCTTCTATTCAACGTTGTATTAGTGTCGATCCGTATATACATTGGAAGGCCAGAAGGAGATGAAAATATTCTAAGGCTTAGATCCGATATACTTTCCATCCGTTTAAGGGAAATAGATAGAGCAGACATACTATTGACACTGATACAAATTTTCATGCTTTAACACATCGTTGGTGCACAAGAATTGTGACACAACTCAAAAAAATAGATCTTCCAGAAAAGCCATTTAAAAGTTTCTTGTTTCCTGCAATTCTTTGTCATGATCTTAGATTTTTAAAATTTTCAAATCTTTTTTGGAAATAAATATTAGTGTTCGTTCTTCCACATAAAAATATAGGGAGTTTGCTATACATTTCTACAATAAACTCGAAATTGGAAATTTTTGAGTTGTAACACTATTCTTGTGCACTAACGACATGTTGATTCAAACTTTTAATACATAAATCCGATACTGTAAGAAAAATTTCTCATTGTTGGGTTTTGAGTGGATATTACACAACAAATACTAAAGCTGTATTTATTGTGAACGAAGTAGTCGTTTTTATTCCTAACTTTTGTAGTTTGATATATAATAAAAATACGTATATATCGCCAGAGGAAAAGCAATTTGCCAGTACAAAGACATTGAAGAGATATGTCACCTCTGTTCCTTATGGTTCGATGGTTTCGCAATGCCATATAAAAAAATATTTATCAGTCCAGATGCGACTAAATCCGGTATGGTGACATTTCATGACATATGGGAAACTTTTCGTAAAAGAAATTAGTGCCAAAATTTACTACTGCGATACTTTCGGCGCTGCAAACAACAACAACAAACAAAAACAAGTTGTTTTGTGTAAACACAATTGTTCAGCCAAGTTCTAGGTATAAAAGCGTCCACAATTCTTGAACATTTGGCCATTGTAGCAGACACGAATAATTTTGCCGAGACTGCAGTTCTCATAAAGTTGTTTATGAAAACAATTGTAATGCTATTGCTACACTTCGGGAATTTTGCCGTCGTAAGTTTAGCCGAGGCCCATTGATTTCATAAACTATTAGACGATTACTCGTCTAATAGTTTAATAGTCTAATAGTTTAATAGTTAGTTCAATTTTATCAAATTGAGCGGTTCACCAGAAACATTTACAGCATGGTTGAACTTATTCTTGCACATTAAGAATGTTTTTTTATCGTAAATGTCTTACAGTTTAATTCAGCTGATGCGTGAATCTATCGTTTCAATATTTACCATAACTTACGTAACAGTTAATGANATGCTGTCAAATCTGTTTCTATGTAGTATTCTTATACCATAACTTTCAGAAGTTTCCTTTATTTAGACGTTTTCGCTGAGCTTTACTTTTTAACCTGGTTCCACCAGCTTTTTTTTATGGGATTTGAAGTATTTTTCAGGCATTAATCAATAATTTCATAATAGAATAATTTTTATGATAATTCTATATTTATCTCACAGTCACATGATAGTAGATTACTGCATATGAGAAGCATCACAGAAGATTTATTACCGTCGGTTGTTGAACAAACTGTTTTAAACCTTCAGAATTGGGAACCAAATTGAACAGCATTCCGTGCATTTCTGTTTAGCACGAATGCCTCGTACAAATAAAATATTTGTGCTTGCAATGCCAAAAGTGTCATAGTAATGAGTTTTGCGGAAATGTTTTCCTCGTGTCCGAAATGTCACCAACCTGGTTTATTGCATTTGGACTGCTAAATATATCTTTAAAAAGCGTTGAATAAGAATATTTTAATTATGATCTCAGGTATATTTTAGAAAGCACTCAAAGTATGACTTAAATTGATTCATAATTGTTAATGTGAAACATAAACAAATGAGCATTTATAAATATATTACAGATTTACGTGAAATATTAATACATAACTTAACACAATTGTATTTATCTGCTTAATGTGTATTAATAATATATATATATATATATTTTTTTTTTCCCATATACTGTAGACCTTATTAGGTTAGAAGTTATAAAAGTATCATAAATATCAAAATTAACTATTTAGAATTTTATACAACTAAATAATATGAATTTATTGCTTCCTTAAAAAATGTATTACTTTCATATTGAAGTTTTTTTATTATTATAAAAGTCATAAGAGAATTGGACTTTATTTTATATTTTAATATTGTATTGCTCTTTGACTTAAAATTTGCATGTGTGTTCAGGAAGTTATATACAAGTATATACTGTATGCTACTGCATATTTTTTTTTTATATATTGATTTTTTTGTTTTAAATTTTGTTTCTCCTTTTTCATTTTTTAGTTTTTATTATTGCGGTATTAAAAATCTGAATGATGCTAAAACTTATTGCGAACGTCTTTAACATTTTGTATATTTCACAATATTCTAACTTTTTCTGTTGTCTCAAAGAAATTAAACTGAACAAAAAACTAGTTACATAATCAGTACCTAAATGTTACTCGGGTTTTTTTAATGTTAGTCATTTTCTGAAAATTTTATTGAATTTTTTAAATTTAATCTTTTTAAGATGTGTTGATCGATTTTTTTGTTTTTCACATCGCACATTATTGCTATTAAAAACGTGCTCTTTTCACTTTCGAATGTTTTACTTGTATTTTCAATATTTATCATTCTGTTAGTTTTATGTAAGAATTATATATTTTATATGAATAGTTATGCTTTTTTATTTCATACTCCTTCCAGTGTTGTCGTTATTGTCGTATACAAATACGCAAATTATACGGCCCGTATCACTTCAAAACACTATATACAAATTAACACAAATTATACGGCCCGTTATCACTACAAAATACTTTTACAACGTTTCTAGTATTAAAATGTATAAATATAAAATGTATTAATGTATAAAAAGCTGTTATACTTGATAGAGGTACAGTGCACTTTAATAATGTAACAAGACATTTATTTAGATATTTTAAAAACGTTTTAATATTTTTTTCATTTATAAAATATAATATCGCATTTTATTCATTAAAGCCCGGAAAGTTTATTTTTAAAACATAAGTTTTATTTGAAGAAAGAGGTTTTTCAAGACTAGGATTTGTTACCATACAACAGGAGACAAGTGGGTAAACGTTGAAAAATTCCTCGTTTATCTTAATTTAGGAGTTACAGCTACAACATTTGAAATAATTACTATTTCCATAGCCTGATTCAGCGTCGTCCAATTCGTTTATTACTTTGCCATTCGAATCTATTTCGATGTCATTATTGGAATCAGGATCTTGAGTACCATCTTCTGGTTCAAAGCCATCATCTCGGCCAAATGCAGAGGCGGTTAAAGGTGTCAGTCTAATGTATAAAGACTCGGGATCGAGTCCCAAGAATTTTTCGTGAGTAGTCTGTCCCGGTTATGTCTGTTTTCATGCTTCACTACCAAGTCGCTTTATTTTGGGCCTAGCCGATCTCGCGATGGACTTAAAAATATCCTCTTATTGCTCACGGATAGATTAAAAAAAAATAACTATCAATAAATTGCATTAACCTGTACACTACAGTACTTCATCAGGTTTCTCATGCTTTTCAACTCGAGCATTTCCATTTCACCGGGCTTATTCGAAAACTGTGGGGTTTATTTATATCCCGAGATTTAATCGAAAAAATACGATATTTCAATTTGGTGTTTTGTTTTTAATTAAAATTCCTGATAATTTTTTAATTCAATTTATTAATGTGCACTTTATCCACATATTAATCATGCTGTCAAATCTGTTTCTATGTAGTATTCTTATACCATAACTTTCAGAAGTTTCCTTTATTTAGACGTTTTCGCTGAGCTTTACTTTTTAACCTGGTTCCACCAGGTTTTTAATGTGATTTCAAATATTTTTTAATAATCAATAATTTCATAATAGAATAATTTTTATGATAATTCTATATTTATCTCACAGTCACATGATAGTAGATTGCAATAAATCAAGCTATGCGATAAGTGATTGACTAATAATATGCCAAAATTTAAAAAAATGGGATATTATTTTATAAATATTCAACGCTTCAAAAGAGCAGCCAGGAGGAGGTCAGTTCTCAAAAGAGGCATTAACAAAACGTGTAAGATTAAATTAATTTAAAACGGGTTAATATAACTCGAAGTCGCGTTTACTCGAAATCGTTTTCTTTTCTTAATTGTCTATTATGACATATTAAATCAAACCGGTTAACTCGAGGTCCGAATTTTTCCCTCTGACCTATTCGAGTTAACCAGATTCCACTGTACTATCGAAAAAAATATATATATACACCGTATATATGTATAATAATAAATAAAAAAAATACAATTTAGAAAATAAAAAATATGAATAAATAATTCAAGATATCATAAATTAGAACAAAATTAAAAATTGATTTTAAAAGAAAAAAGCAAGTTAAAAAGTATCAAAAAACTAATTAAATCTGTAAAAAATAATTTGAAAAAATATATTAACGTTTTTCTATGATATTTATACTTGAAAAAAAAATCATTAATGTACAGTTTTCACTTTTAATTTTAAATGTTTATAACAAAAATTAGATTTATAGTATTTAAGTATATTGGATTTATGGTATAATTTAAATGTTTTAAATTACTTCAAATCTAAAATATTTTCGAGGTTCCTTTTTATATTTGTTGATTAAAACATTTATGAATTAAAAACATTGTATTTAAAAATATATATAAATATTTCATTCAACATTGCATATATAAATACAAAATATTCATAAACAAACACAAAAACAATAGTAAACGTACACAAGATTAATATAATAAATTATTGCACTTAAATTAAAATTGCAGACCTTAACATTCCCATTGTCGTAAATTAAGATTTGATTTTTATTTGTTTTAATATTTAAATTACTTATGTTATTCATTTTTAGAATTATTTTAAACTCTTATTCTTTAAAATACTTTAATACAAATTGTTGATTAGAAAAATTTCTATTTTAATTCTTTGTCATCCATTTTTACTTTATTAACCCACACATTTTAGTATTCTTCTGCTTACTAAAAATCTTATGAATTAAAACTTAAATATAAGAACTTATAACTAAATTTTCATTACTTAAATAAAATTTATTCTTTAATTAAATATTGTCAAGTTAAAATTAAATTGAGTTTTTACAAATGGTAATTCAATAAGGACATTCAAGGTCATAGTCGAACAATAAATACACTTTAATATAATTATTTATATTTTTCTGTAATTTGATCATATTAAATGATGAAATAAAAAGTTGATGAGAAAAATTTAAGCTTGAAAAAATAAATTGTGAAATTACTATCAAAAGTACGTACTCTACATTAATTTTCGATGAAAATAAAAATAACTTGAAAAGTATTTAAAATAACTTATATACTTTTCTAGGAGTAAAACTAACATTTTTTAAAGAGTAATAGACACACAAAGATACAAATAAATATCTAAAGAATTTAAAGAATTTTTATTGTTATTGTTTATACAGTATATAATATATTATACAAACATATACACGTCATTTAGATAAATGTATATATATATTTATTGTACAAATATATACACGTTCTTCAGGTATATATTTATATATAGATAGATACAGTGGAACCTAGCTTAATAAGCACCTCGCATTACGAACTAAACAAATTGTGAAAAAATTACTCGTTTAACGAGCGACGTTTTAGCATAACAAGTGACGAAGAAAGGGAGTGCTAAACAGACTGATAAAAGTCTGTTTAGCACTCATTCTGCTAGCATCTTATGGTCGAGTTTTAAACTCCGTAACGTAACCGTATTCATATTCGTAAATGTTTGCTACACTGGATATCTATAGCAATAGTTATAAAATACCGTAAGGCCGTTTCCTAATCCTTTAAGTTTAAGAAACAAACTTTTTTTTACGGCTTACGAAGCATATCATGAAAATGCGCAAAATCATCGGCTGAGGTTCCCAAATCTAACACTATAATTATTTATTCATTTTATCATTTATCTATTAATAGGCCTAAATTTTTATGACCAAAGTAATTCTTATCTTATAATTTTATATTGATCAAAAGTAGTATTGTCAGATAAAAGATACGTTTCAACCAATTTGTTGCATCCGGCACAAAATCCGATTGTATAGCTACTGACTTAGTGCAGTTGGTCAATTAGCCGAATTCCTACCATAAATTTGGTCGATCCAAACTTTTCTTACCGAATACGGTAGAACCATACGGTTACATTACGGAGTTTATAACTCGACCTTTAGTGTTGCTTGTGATCACACATTTTTCCAAACTTGTGTTCAGACATATTACGTATAAACATCAACAACCATAGCCCGTTATATAATAAACACGCCAAACAATATGCCAAATTCTTGAACTATGTGGAGGCTATAATTGAATACAGTATAATTTTCTTTGAATACACGTTATACATAAATTCAGTATTTTTTCGGCATGGAACGCATTATCGTATTTTACATTCATTTATATGAAAAAAAATGTTTCGCTTAACGAGTGTTTCGCATTACGAGTAAGATTCTGTAACGAATTATTTTTTTAAGCAGGGTTCCACTGTATATATATTACACAATTATTTACACTATTCAGGTATATATATATATATCAGTGGCGTTCCGTCATTGGAAGCGGTAGATGCGCCGCTTCCCTTGTATTTTCTAAAAAATAAATACATATTAATTTTAATTATATGAAAATAATCGCACAATATTTTATTATAACTGTATTATGTATCTTATTACAAATTTCTATACTATACGTGGAAAAAAGATAAGATTGCTATTGTATATTCGAATATTAGTGGCGGAGTGGAAGCGCTGTATTGTTCGCATCCAAAAAAAAGCCAGATTCGCGCACGCGTTTTACAGAGCACCAAACTCATCCGGTTTAGCTGGTGGAAGCCTAGGACTTTGGGTGGATGCTACACGTATACCGCATCCAATTCTGTTCAGGACCGGTTCTGGGCTGTTAGCCGCTCTCGCCCGATTATGTGAATCACGAGTAGATTTATAACTTAACCCAACCGATAAGAATTTACCGGTATGTTTTTATGATAGTTCTGTATAGTTGACAGGAGTTAGAAAAAAATCCATTAAAATATTTGATATTTTTATTCCGTTCTCCGATTTTATATTACTCACGAATTTCAATGTTAAACCAGTGATATTACGATTTCGTATGTCCCATCTCTAAGGGGATGTAGAAAAAAACGTGTTCAATTCTTGTACAATGTTAAAAAATTAACCGTTACTTTGGTAGCATCGTTTACAACTAAATTTAATGAATGAGAGAGATGCACGAGGTACAGAAAAAGCTCTAGAATTTATTTTCCTTAAATTTACGATTTATGTATCCGTTTGTCATAAAAATTTGTCTTTCCACTTTTTCCCGAGACTACAAATATTCGAGTACAAAGTAACCGGTTTCGACTTATTTCTACTTAAGTAGTAGTTAAATAATTAAGAGATTAGGAAATTTGGAACTTAAATAAAACCCTGCTGAAAGAGCCGGAATATTTAAACAAAAGCTTAACCGTACCGATCTTTAGCAGAGTAAAATGGGGACTGATTTCTTAGTAATGTTAGATGTAATAAAAAAAATTTCCAGTTCAATGAGAGTAACTGAAAAGTAAATTTTGGAACTTTCCGTGGACATCACCTGGTCCTAAAACGAATTAGTTAGAAAACAAACGACGGACAATTTATTAAGTTTAACATATTTACTTGTTAGATTTTTACAGCTATGGCGAGAAACGTTTAAAATTTACAACAACCCCGTCGCGTTCTTTCAGGTATACTAGTGATGCGACTAAACAGGCATTTGACATTGACCGGTATCGGCACCCTCGGGATTTGGCAGCCCGCGTGCATGCATACACTGCAGGACCGTCTCTGATTCCAATCATTAGCCACTGGTATTTGACTAAGTGGATTGTATTAAGATTTAAAAAGTAAAGAATATTTTATGTTATTTTTATGTACGTTTCTTTATAAAGCTATATTTAATTATAATTTTCTTTAAAAGTATATTCGTACAATTGAATAATTTTTTATACCAGGTATGATGTATATTCACCACACATTTTATTTCACCAAGTAAGTTTTATTTTATTTTATTTTTAATTTTAGCCCTTATATCGTGGCTAGCGATTCAGAATGCAATTGTGATATTAAAAATACATTTAGAGAAGTCTACGGTTTTTTCTACGGTTTTTACTAACTTATCGAACAAACGAATACGAATGGACCATAGACAAGGGGTGGCCAGCATTTTTTCCCCCGGGCCGAATTGGAAATAAAACTTTTTTCACGGGCCGAACCAGAGACTGCCCTAGCAAGATTTTGAGGTGGTGCGCGATCTCATTGTGGTGTCACCGTGTAGAGACTAAATTGTACAGTACATAGAGATTACAGATATATTTTTCACATTATCATGCTTTATCAACGTTCTACGCTGTACTTAAAAGATTTGTAATGGAGGATTAACTCTAAACGCACAGTGAGTTGTTGACTTTTTTTTTCAGGCGTCAGAATTTTTCATCAAGATATTTGGACTTGAGTAGCTAATATTGAAAGATTAATCGCAGGCCACATAAATTCATTACACGGGCTGTATGTTGGCCATGCCTGCCCTAAACCATCACTGACGCGCCTGGAACTGATGCCCCTAGAAGTCGGCTTCTTACAGAAACACAGCTTCCCTATCGTCAAATGTCGGGGCACGCCACTGATATATATATACCTCAATCGTGTATCTATTCGTGTAATATCTAAATATATATACTTGAATCGTGTAATATATATATCTTTGAATGACGTATAATATTAAATTAATTAAATTAAAAAATATTGACGTATAATATATTTATATATTTTTGAATGATGTGTATATATACGTATATATTCGTGTAATATCTATATATATATACCTGAATCGTGTTATTATTTTTGTTATATATTTTATTCTAATTATTAATAGTATTACTAACTCGCATCTTTTAGGACGTGATAATCTGATAACATTCAACGACTGATAACAATATCGTCATTAAAGTAAATGGAATCATAATTGTGGGTGGGTGCACAACAATACGCGCGAACTAATACGCATTAGTTATATATAATAATGTTGTTCTTTTACTTTTTTCGGTATTTGAAAAATTTCTTACGTATTATATTCTAAAGAGTTTTATTCAGCAAAAGAATGGGAATTGATTTCACACTATCTGCTACGGTGTAGACATGTTATTAGGACGGTTAAACTGACTGGTCTACAGAAAATATTTTTTATGTGTATTCAGGAAATTACAAGCTTTCAATGTGCAAATACAGTGCTTGAGGTATATAGCCTTTAGAAAACATTGTTTAAAAAATGATGTGAAAATATTTATAAGGTATTTTAGAACATTCAAGCTATATCGCTATTCGTTCAAGAGGAATGTCTAAATCAGAATTTCAATAAAAGTTAACATCAACTTCTATGTTTAAATTTCACGTTATACTTTAACAAAAATTGATAAAAATTTCTCTCAGAAAACAATTTAAAGCAGAATATAACCTAAAACTTTGTCAGCTGTTATTGAAATCTTACGCTTCTTGCAAATAGTGATAGAGTTAGTTTGAGTGTTGATAAATTACTGAATAAATATCTCCTTAAAATCTCTTGTTACTTTAACATCTATTTTTCCTCTTGGAATTTCTTCTTTATTATAATCGGCTCCTAGAATTATGAAAAAGAAATTAAAAAATTATTTAGATATTTTTCATTAGAATTAAATCATTAAAATATATGATTTCAAGATNTTTATATATATATATATAAATTTTTCGTGAGAATAAAGATATAGAGGACCAAAAAGTAAAAACAGAGGAATACTTTCATGAGTCGGTTTCGGAGAAGCTATAGCGCAAGCAGATCTAAGGGTGGCTGTCTCCTATGAGGCAGCCACTCTTACATCTTAAGAACATAGGAGTGTGTGACAGCAGTTTCCTGAAAAAATAATTAAATTTACAGATATTTGGTGACATTTTTAAAAGGAAAAAGTTACTAGATAAAATGAGTGAACAAATGGCTACAGAATTATTTATTTACACATAGTACTTTAACATTTTATGCCAAATGTGAACGAATAAGTTACCATTCACTTACCGAGGAATTTTGGGATGAATCGAAAACCAGTTTTTCTCACGCATATATGAAATGGTGCTGCTAACTTAGACTAGACCATTTTTAAGTAATGAGAATGTTTTTAAAATATGCAGAATTTTTTACAACAAACTAGCTGACTATGTAATAATATTAATAAGAGTATCAGATCAAAAATCAGTATACACTACAATATTTTCAGGGTGAAGCTATATCTTCCATATTTTCAATATCTCTTTGTCACTAGCCTATTTAGCATTTAAAAATGCTAAACAGCATTTAAACTACTTTTAATTATAGTATTGCTTATTATTGAACAAATAAATTACGAATTCAGAAGACGTTGATCACGTAATTTGAAACAACTTACTTGAAATGAACTTGTTTACGTGTATGTTGTGTATCAGCAGGAACTGCATAAAATTTCGTCTCCATGCACGTAGTTCCAGATAATAGTAATTACTCAGACATTACGGCCATCTATACTGAACAAGTTAAAATGTGTTTAAAACGTTTTAATTTTATTTTCAATAATAAATATTTTATATCGACGTTTCTGAATATAAAGAGCCGAATTTTATTATTTACTTCGTCGAGTATAATACTTCAGAAAATGCATAATAAAATGTATTTTTTTTTTTATATTTAACATAAGGTGCTTTCATTGGCACTAAAACTTGCGACTTATGGCATATGAGATCTTCTTCATATTTATTTAGAAGATACACTTTATGGCCTAAATTCGTCATTTTTTTTGTTTGTGTATGTCTGTATGTTTTACACATTTCTCATCATTAGGTGCATTTCTATTATGACATGCGGTATTTAAGCACAGTTATTTTATGTATAGTACAGGCGTTCCAAGTGAGAAACAACAGGCTCCATCCTCCTAGTGTAGTTTCGGTTTTGTTACAAAGTGCCAAAAGTTTAATTTTTATTTTAGTTTGACTTTTGTTCTAATCATATATTTTACGCACCAAACTTTTTCCGCTTTTTTCGTGTTAGCATTATGTAACTGTCTATTTTTATTTCATCTTGATTATCCTTTCTAATAGATAGTATAAAAATTTGAAGCAATTTTTGCAGCCTATTACTTACGTGAGGTAGCAGAATTTCCTATATTCGAACTAGTTTTTAATATCAATATTGTTCGAGTTACGTAACAATTGTTGTTTGTAGCTATCTGAGAAAGTCTCCCGTTACATTTTCTCGAAGGCAACATGATGCTTTCTTGCGATCTTTTAACCTCTGCACGGCCGATGTAGTCCGTGAATATCGCCAGAGAGGCCGTAAAAAGTCAGTCGTCGTCCATCCCTCCCACAAAGGAAACCCGCACCGATTACTCCCAGAATATCGTCGACCAGTACCATTTGGGTACCTTGTGCCATCATTGTGCTAGTGGATATTATATTGGAACTAATCACCATCGGAACTATTATCAAACAACGTGAGCTCCATCGGGAGATCACTGTTTATCACCAGGTATTTATGCAACTCGCGCTCGTTGTGTGAACTCTCTCTCTCTCCGCGACTAAACTTAGAACCTCTGTATCTTTACCAATTTATTTTTCATTAAATCCTTGTTAATTGTTAATTGGAGTTCGAGTCTCTTCCACATGCTGTCTCTGGATCGGCTGACATTACGAATCCGTTTGTCCACTTACAGGATTGCTCGCGCGACGGCGTGACTTGGTAATTGCCGTCTCAGCTTCCGTGTTCCGATAAACACGGTGGTGTCAATCCTGACAGGGCACCAAGGAGGTGCCGACCCTAAGGTCACACTTATGATCCACAATGGATTCCATAACGAAAATATTCAGAGTATACAGAATTATTCTGGTCCAACCAAGAGTTAACGTAACGCTTGCCATTCACCAAAAAACAAATCGGCGTAAATCAATCACAAGTAAAAGAAATGATGCTATAATATTATTACTTTTTCGTTTCAACTAAGATCAGAAAACTTTTCAGACTGTAAGATTTTTCAATTTCATTTTGTTTGTACACAAAAAAGAATTATTTAATAATTATTTATTGATCCACTTGTGTCAAAATTCATCTGCTATTTCTGTATTTATGGTTATTTATGACAATAAACCTAAGAGTTTGAATAAACAAGGAAATATTTTCAAAACCATTGCAACTTAAATGGTTTTATGGCTACATTACATAAATAACATCAAAACAGATATTTTAAGTGGTTAAAGACGAGAGAGACCCCGACATATCCGGTATAAATCATCCATGAAAAATTCCTGGGCTTCATTTCATTCATTAATTTAATTTTTAAAAAATGTTAATAAAATAAGACGAACTTTGACATTAGGAAGTTATTATTAATCATAAAATATTAAATTACGTGATTAATTAATAACACATATACATGCATCCCACTACACACCAGAAGAAATATCATTTAGCAATCATTCACTTAACCATACATAAATATATTGAAATGAATAAATCACATAATTTTACACTTTTTCGTTCCTCACAAAAGAATTGTATTGTTTTCTTGTATCAAACATACATAACAATCGAGCATGCTGAAGTTTATTCATGCATTTAAAATTTCATTATTTTAAATGCTTGACTGAACTATATTATATTTCTTTAAATTATATTATTAGTAAATTAAGTTTAATCTAACAATTTTATTTCATAAACAATAATAAATGATTTAGAAAATATACGTTTTATTTATAATAACAGATACCAGATGGCGGTACACATGTTGAGAAATGAAAAATCGAAATTGTTCTATTATAAAATTTGAAAAAGATTTTACGCAGCAACATTTAAAATTAGTTTGTTGAATTTAATATTTATGTCATTAATCTAGGAGATTGTCGGCCATATGGCCGTGCGGTTAAGATGGCTAATATGCCGTTATGAGTGGCCAGGGATCGGTTCATTCTAGACAGGTCGAAAAACTCTATGTTAAAAATTCGGTCCATCCCGAATATGTCGAGTCCCGTTCATCCAAGTAGAATTATTCAGCAATCCATCCTGGGTATGGAAGAAAAAAGTATCTTAGGGTGGATGAATACAAGCGCCCCGGAAATCAAAAGTGGAAAAATGACGTCACTTTTTCGTCACAGAAGTCGCTTTTCTCGTGTCGCTAAAGTTGGCAGAATTCTATCTTTTGCAGCGTTTCTATCAACCAATAACAATTCGTTTTTCAGTAACGTGAGAACATAAAATCACGTATTGTTTTAATGTTGGAAAGTTCAACACGGTCAATTTAAAGTTCAACTGAGATAACTAACATTAAAAAGAGGAGAGGATAATGAATTTAACACAAATTCTATACACATAATCATGTGTATTTTAATTCAAAGGAGAAAACAAACGAATCATATTCGAAATAGTCTTTTTTATCGAAAGATCATAATCGAGGAAAATAAGTGTATTTTTGCACATTAGTTCTTTCTCGATGTAAGAAAATATCGGTAAGATTGCAGATGTGAATGACGCTGTCGGGACCTTAATAGAGTTAAACGGAGCAAAAAGACAAAGGAACTATATCCCATAAGAGCAAAAAGACAAAGGAACTATATCTCTAAATATCCCTTGGCGAGATATATCCATGATATGAGCATAAAACCTACTTTCATGGGCGACGAAGAGTCACGCTGCGTGCTCCACTAAGCCTGTAGCGTGTTTAATTAACAGTCAGTACAGCACAGTGATCAGACATTCGCTCATAGCGGCGGTGGCCAGACCCTAAACACTGGGAATTCGGTTGTGGGTTTGCGCCTCTATTGGACAGGCTGACAGGTTGGAGATTTCCGGGTTTTCTCATTACAGATGACGCCTAAATAGGGGCCAGCTTCCCATTAAAGTCCTCCCGTAATGCATTCTATCTCCCTTCGTGTATCTTCCGGCCGTCTTCTATAAGCTCTTCCATCGCCTTGTGATCTATCTCCTGTCTCTCTTCTCTTCGGAGTAAAAGTGAATAGCAATACACTCATCTATGAACAAAGGAAAGAAAGGATCAGACATTCTAGCGATATTTATCGGCGAAAATAATAAAAAACAAAGTCCGACACCCGAGCCTTTGAGAGATATTTGCCTCCAAATGTGTAACTCACCGGTGGCAGTTCCAGTCGCATCTTGCTTGCTGACGTCATGCTTGCAATCAAGTTATGTTAAAGGCTAGGCGATCAGTGCCTATAACAAATAATAAACGTATTAACTTCTACTGACCGAAAACAGTTTTTACCTTGAACGTACTACTGCTTATTCTCCATGCTCCGCATGTAGTTTTATGCTTCGATGCTTCGCTATCGCTCGCACCTCGAGTGGGGGCAAGCCCACATCCCCTAAAACCATATAACATCACGTACTTCAGGAACAGTCAAGTGAACTACTCGAAGCCGACATAGTCGCATGGACTAAATAGTTTAACCCGATAGTCAGCAGAGCGCGCGATTCGCAATCGCGTGTGACTGATTTTGAGAGGCTATATCTCGCGAAGAGTGACATTTAGAGATATGGTTCCTTTTGCCTTATTTTTTCTTTTATGGGCCTGTTCTACAATTTTTTTAAAGTCCCAACAGCGTCGTTCACATCTACTGCTCACATCTACAACTGTACCAAAATATCTCTAATCCAAAATCTTCAGCAAATTTTCTTCAATGTCTTCTAGCTAACTAAGACAAACTAAACAAAACGAAATTTGTAAACACGAAGATAACAGCAGTGTCGGTATCATTCGCCATCTTGAATATTGTACGCATGCGCTGAAATCTAAACAGATTGTCACTTGTGTGGTCGTGCTGCGGCGCGGCGAAGATGAGTTTGCAACACCGCTTTTCGTTGCCACAATGTATATGTGCATTCACTTAGGGCGGAGGCACGTTCACAAATTAAACAACGCAAAGGGAATGAATGGGTGCGCACCGGCGTTACTGGGGGTTATGCAGAATGGGTGCTTTTTATGTTAAAACTCTGTACAAAGTTTGAGGTTACGGCTTTTTAGAAAAGTGTAGAATTTTCCGATTTTCATGTAATTAAAAAAGTCTAAAATCACTTATATTATCAATTATACTCATAAGCATAATTGGTTAAATTTTCTTCTTGTCTGGGCAACGTAATCTAGCCAACTGAAGTTGGTAATTCAAATGCGCAAGTTTTAACCTAGACAATTTTTACTCCAAGGTATTACTCATCTTTCTGTTCTGAATAAACTATCGTGTGCGTATAATTCAATCTTTTTAAATTGTGAGCAGTGTGTGAAAAATTGTTTTTTGGTGTAAAGGTTAAACAAATATAAATAATATACAGTACTAATATTATTTACAAGTAATTGTTTTAAACTAGGAAAAAAACTACAGAGAGCATCGCTAAGGGTTTGTGCATAATTCTAGTTTGACTCTTATGAATGGTTGGCTGCAAAGCCTTTGATATATTTATATAATTTTTCACTAATATACATATTTTTTATCAAATAATTTGTATACGAAATAACAGATGGCGGTAGCACAGTGATTTCAAATTTATGATAGAATAGCCTCAACTCATTAACTGTTTGTACACAAATTCCTTTAGACAAAAAAGAATTTACAATATTTGTAAAAAAAAAATTCTATTCGGATGATTTTTTCTTATTATTAATACTTTATTTATTTCATAAATGCCCATAAAATATAAATTATAGTTATATATTTACGTCTTAAAATATTAATAGAAATTAAAATATGAAAGAAATTTTAACTTTTATTTTGCTTTTTTAGTTACCATAAATATTTTTTGATGGAATGAAAATAAAATAAAAACAAAACAATTTTTAAGCAAATATAAATCCTTCTATTAATTAATATGTTTGCATAACATTTATTAATTCTTTTAAATACATACTCTGTAGACATATACTTGTAATTACTACAAGATGGCAAAAAGCTTAATTTTGAGGGTAGAGGTGAGTGTCATAAAAAATTGTAAATGCTAATAACGAATAAAATCTTCGTTGAGTCTTACCCCACTCGAGATATCACAGACAACTTCTCGCTTATAACTCCAAAAATTTAATAGCATCAATCTCTCTAATAAACAAACCTCCCTGCAAAATTCGGAAATTTTCGACAAAAGATACAGGAGTTATTAACTTTCAAAGTGGGTGAACAAAATCGTGCCCCACACGCAAACATCCATACATACAGGAAAAATCACCGAATTATTTTGACGTTTCAAGCTGCCTTGAGTCCAAAAATGTAAAAACCTTAGGCAGACAGTTTTTGACCGATTGCCATACTTTCTCTCAGCCTGGAAAGTAAAAATAAACAAATTAATATGCTTATTACGTCGAGTTTGTTGGGACTTAAAAAAGATTTTGCTCTTATTAACATTTACAATTTTTTTTATAAAACTCGTCTCTACCATTAAAATTAAGCTTTTGCTCTTTTATAATAATTAATAATATAAAAAGTTTTTAAAATAAAATATCACAGATGATGCCATCACAATTTTAAATTTTTATGCCGGGAAAGTTACGCAACTCGTTGCTAGATTTTTTTTATTATATTCTACTTAGAGAACTAAGTGGTATTTTCTATCTATATACAGTATATCCTAAATAAAGGAATAAAGCATTGAAAAAATATCACACATAGCCAATCAGAATTAGTTTTATCTACGACACGTAACGAGCCTGCCATTCATATAGCATTGCTCTCTAGCAAACCAAAAGTGCCGCCATTATTTCTCTCGTGCTTCCAAGATTTAATTCAAGATTTAAAGCCCTTATAGTACATTTTCAGTTAAAAGTTTGTCGTAATCTGAATATATTTTGAGAGTAGTTATATATGTTTTCCTAATTACTTTCGTGTTTATAGTTGTTTAAGATGAAAATGATTTCTATTCTGGACGATAATAATGGCGGTGTATCCAGTTTTTTTATAATGCGGTTTTATTTTGCTTTTTAAAATTTACTTTATTAATTTTTTAATTAAAATGTTCACATTCCATAATATTTTATCCCAAATATACATCTCGCGCATTGACGATAATCGTAATTAATTTTAAATTATTTGTTTTATAAGCATAGAATTTTGCCTATAAATTACTTAACGCAGATATGGGTGGATTAGTATACAGGTAATACAAGCTATTATGCATATTATTAGTTGCATATTAGTGACACAAGCCTTCTAGTATTTACTGTAAATATACCATCTAACATAAATATACGTAGGATCTATCTATATAATGAAAATTATAATGTATTACAAGAATACTAAAGTAAAGTACAATTTCAGTGTGAGGGACGAACAGACCCACAATAAAGTGTTATTTTAAATTTTAATTATTGGAAACTTTAATCTGTTAAATTCGAGCGTTTTATCGAGTTAGGCTAAAAGCCATAAAAATTATTTCCCACGGAGTTTGTTTGTTGTTGAGTCGCATCTAGTTAGTCAGGGATGGGTCACCAGGAACTTTCGATGGAGAATCCATATTGGACGCCAGACCCTTAACAACAACCACCTGACCTA
The DNA here is from genome assembly GCF_000671375.1 of Centruroides sculpturatus. Classification (NCBI taxonomy): domain Eukaryota; kingdom Metazoa; phylum Arthropoda; class Arachnida; order Scorpiones; family Buthidae; genus Centruroides; species Centruroides sculpturatus. The sequence continues at coordinate 66,110 of NW_019384432.1, read as the reverse complement.
ATGGAAAAACCCAAGAGGAATTACAAGAAAAAACCCTCAAGAAGAGAGGGAGTCGTCTTCAACAGTCCGCCCAACAAAGTCGTTCTCCAGAATTAAAATCCTGACCCAGGATTAAACCCGAGAGAAAAAAATCGTGCCTGATTAAGCCTCTTCACTCCTCCGTGCCTCCACATCAGTGAACGGACAAGATTCGGAACTAGTGGAAAGAACAGTCCATCGACAAGGTATTTATGAACCCGCGATTCGTTTGTAAACTCTCTCTCTCGACGGGCCTCTCTTGAATAGGGGAACTATGACCAAAATTGACTCTCTTTGTATTTCCTTTAGTTTCATTAAAATTGTTAATTGTTAGCAACCATGGAATCCGATTAAGTTACTTCCTCGTCTCTCTCCTCACCTCTACTCCGAATCCAATCGCTCACCCGCTACCGCTCGTGTGACTTAACGTCGCGATTTCCGAGTCCTGCGAGACTCGGTGGTGTCAGATTCAGGTCTCCTGACGTGGTGTCAAAGAGACACCGACCCTACGGTCACATCAGTAATCCCACAAATATGGTACATGAATAGTCGGATTATTGAAAGTAAGGGGAATTCAATGGTTTAATCATTCAGAATGTTTAGTTTTATTTGTTCACTGCAACGCGATACATGGGCGCTCTCATAAACGGGAATGCCTCCCGGGAGGACTTTCTATGAGAAACTGATCTCCATTTAGGTGTTACTAATGTGATAAAAACCCAGAAAACTCCACATGGTCAGCCCGTTCGCGAGGTGCGAACCCACGACCCAGTGTTCAATGATTTTATCCATTAGGCTATTGATTGAGTTGTTAGGAAAGAAAACATTTGTTTATTTGCATGATATTAGTAAATTGTATTAAACAAAAACATTTATAGATCATATGTTACTGTTGTTTAGAGTTCATAAATTAAATATCAATCCTTTTAAAATAATTTTGAATTGTCTTTTGCCGTTTTCTCAACCGAGCGCGCCTGCCATCGCCAATAATCGTGTTGCTAAGTTGATGAAATCTCACTAAATTTAATGGGAAATTGAAGTAATCATGGAAAATTAAGAGAGCTGTACTGTATTTTTTGTGAAAAATTTCAGGGTCTCATTTTTATATCAATATTTATACAGTTTTATGTTATAAGATACCATACTTTTTCTGAGCAGCGTAAAATGTCAAGCCTAGCAATCTTTAATATCGTGCCTATCTTCCTACTAAATGTGGAATGATATCGAGATCAATATCATGCCACATTTAGTGGGAAGATATTGAAATTTAGTAGGAACTGTAGGAACTGGAATATGAACTAGTAGGAATTGGCAGCAGTAATGGTAATACCCAAGAATTGACTAGTGTCGGATTACTAGACGTATCGAATTAGAAAACGTACGGCATTACCGAGATTTAGTGTACACAGTTATTACTATAAATTAACTTTTTAAACAGGTATGAATGAATCTATTCATTCTAATAATGAAGTTGGATATAAAATCATTTGCAAAACGTGGCAATGTTAACATGTTTTAAAACATCTTAGTTCTTATAATGGATGACAAGCAATTCCTCATTGTAATAAAAAAATATTTATCAACAAAGATTTTCAAAAGAATGATCAATTATTTTAAATTGTAAAAATCGTTTAAATAATAATCTTTCGCGAAATCTTATGAAACTATTGGATGCTCTTTCTGATCGTACGTAATCATAAAAAAGTACAAAACTTAGAAAGGCATAGATGTGGCTAGTTAACTATGATATATTGTATATTGTATGTTACGACTAAAGTCCGTGAATAGGATAAAGCTAGAATTAATCTACTGATGCCAACTTTATCCGTGTTTTGGTCAAAACAATAACAATCTGTTAATTTTCAACTTTATTCGTATAATAAATCGCTCTTTATTCAAGTCACAAGCAGATAAAGAAAGCAGCATCCAAAACTTGGATAGATAAAGCAAGAACAAAACTTCAAATTCGAGCTTTATTCGATTAATATTCAAAATATCTCTGTGTTAGTTGATGACCAGCAACAGAACGATGTACTTTTGATGTGGTCCTTAGCTGTCAGAAGAGATAAACAATACTGTTTGGCCAATATCATTTAAGGATTAAATAAGGGATACCTGTACTAGGTTAGGTGGTTATAATAATGGAATAAGGCGACGCAACACTTGGACGATCTGCCAAGGAAATGCCTACTTGAAGGACTTTCTATGGAAAATTTTCTCTTATTTAGGTATTACAAATGTGAAGAAAACCCAGAAAAATCTACATGGCCGGCTCGTTGGTCAGGCGTTCGTCGTTTACAATCAAAATGTATTGAAATCTAAGAAAAAAAAATGATCTAAAATGTATCAACGTCTTTGTGATTTGTCAACAAAGTGAATTAAAATGTTATAATTTTCATTAATATCACTTATATTCAGACTCGTCTATTTTATATTGATAGATCTTATAGAAGTAGTTGGTGTATCTCTCTCAATTCTGTCTGTATCTCTAGCTTTGTATCTTTTTGTGTTGTGTGTGCTTATGTGGATAACATGCAAACATTAATTTCGAATATATTTTGAGAAAGTATAAAATGCAGCAAATTTATTAAATAACTTAATATGTAATAACTATTTTAGAAGATTATATTAAATAGTTATTATCTTGAATAAAGTCGTAAATAAGATATACCACAGACATGATATATGTAAAATCTTACCTCTAACTTCATTTAATTCTCAATAATAAGTAATTACAAAATTGGAAATTAATGTAATAACAAAATCAAAATATTAATATAACTCAAGCAAAAGATATAATAGGATATAAAGGTAAGTAGAACAAGACATTATGCTAAAAGAAGTCACGACTATACTCCTTTTTCATTATTCAAGGATACACTATGGATATATAGGATAATTGTTTTAAGTACTGCCTATCTAAAGAAAAAAATATTTAATTTTAAAATTTTATATTGTTCAGAAATAGCATTGTCAGTCAAAAGATACGTTTCAACCAATTTGTTGCATCCGGCACAAAATCCGATTGTATAGCTACTGACTTAGTGCAGTTGGTCAATTAGCCGAATTCCTACCATAAATTTGGTCGATCCAAACTTTTCTTACCGAATACGGTAGAACCATACGGTTACATTACGGAGTTTATAACTCGACCTTTAGTGTTGCTTGTGATCACACATTTTTCCAAACTTGTGTTCAGACATATTACGTATAAACATCAACAACCATAGCCCGTTATATAATAAACACGCCAAACAATATGCCAAATTCTTGAACTATGTGGAGGCTATAATTGAATACAGTATAATTTTCTTTGAATACACGTTATACATAAATTCAGTATTTTTTCGGCATGGAACGCATTATCGTATTTTACATTCATTTATATGAAAAAAAATGTTTCGCTTAACGAGTGTTTCGCATTACGAGTAAGATTCTGTAACGAATTATTTTTTTTAAGNTAAAATTAAAATATTTAACTTTCAAATTAACAGAAAAGTTATTTAATTATTTTTGAATAGTTCTATGACATTGAATTTAATTACGGGAATAAATTATTGCTGAAATAGCGTTTCTTTATGTAATAGTTTAAAAAATAAAATTATCTGATAGTTATAAAAAACGTTTTTTTCCGAATTATATAATTTCGTATTCTTCAAGGACAAGAAAAATTACTTAAAAAAAAGTTTTCGACCTCATTTTAGCATCTATGAGAGGGCGAAGTTTACTTAAGTGTTCTATTTATTCATCTGTTTGTTTGCATAAAATATGAAAAATAAATTTAATTTTCGAAATCAAATAATGATTTTCAATTTTGAAATTGGATTGATAACAATTTTTCTCACGCTATTTATTAGAAAATAATCATGCAATAAAATAATTAATACAGAATTGTTTAGGTTACTTTTTTTATTAGTAAAAAATTAATTAAAAAGTAACTAAATATATATTTTAAATAACAGCTATAATTGTTGTTTTATTATTATCAATTTATACAACACAAATACTTCATTTATCTTTATGTCGTTGCTTCAGTGTAAATAAAAACTATAATAATTAGAACAAATTGTGAAATTGTTTCCAATGTGTCACTTTCTCTATGAAAATGCTGGTGTACATTACAATGTTATGAATAATAAGAAGCAAGACAATAAATTTCAATGTTCAACTGAGGTGAAGAACCGGAAAACTGCCTCTGTTGTTAGAACTGTGATTAATATTAAGTACTTTTAATTCAAAATGTAAATCTAGGATATTAGATTTAGAACAAATAATAAATATAGAAGAAAAACAATGATAGCCTTTAATTTTAGAGGTCATTTATCAATAAAATAAATCTATAGTAGTGTTATTTAATATATCTGACAAGCAGTATTTTATTAATCTTGCTATTATAATAGGTTCTAATAAGCGTACTTGTTGTATAAAATAATTATTTGCCTTTATAGAATTAGTTTTATATTCGATTAAATATGCATAAAAATCGAAAAATTTTAAATAAGTTATTGTTAATGTACAGTATTTAAAAATCTACAGGAATGCCAAAATTTTTATTTTTATGTTATTTAGTAATTCTTAATTATATGAAATAAACAATTTACAATGATAACTTATAAACTGATAATGAATATCATAATATTAAAAGAAATTTCGTATTAATAAACATAATAAAACCTTTGTATTAATATTTAGCAGAAAAGAATTTGAATAAATTCTGTAATATTTCAATATTAAACTTGTGCCAAATTTACAATGATACTGAAACCTTCAGCATTTATTATAATGAATTTGCTTTGAAATGAATAGAATCCAACATCTATAGAAACCGCTAAATTTTATTGTTTTTTAAGTAAGATTTTTCATGTAAAGCGCCGAAAATTTTATATTTCTTCTAATCTAATTTAAATAATTAAATTTTAAAAAACTTAAACATTTATTTAAAATAGTTATAAAGTAAGTTTGAATTATAAAAGTTAAATTAACTGACGTTTATGTAATAAAAAAAACACGTTTACATTTTAACGAAAAACTTCCGAAAATGACGAAAATCCATTAACTTACAACAGACGTTTTGTAGGAGGTCAAACGGAAGCTTAGCTGCAGGAAGCATTAAAACTCTAGACTCCAGCAGAAGCATACAACAAAAAGTCTGTTGCGAGTCAGGACACTTTCATCATTTTTGTAAGTTTTTGTCAAAACGTAATTTTTTCAGAAAATGTTAATTTAATATTATAAATCCTTATAATTAAGAATGCAACGAAACCAATTTTACGTCTATCACAATTTATATAATTTATACAATTTATATTTTCAAATTATAAGTTATTCGTATAAAATATTTTTTTTCAATCTATATAAAATGTAAATATGTATTTTATACAAATAATAAAGCGTGCAAATCAACATTTAATTATTTTCACCCGATATAAACGTATTTCGTTTATATTACAGTGAAACCCCGATTTAAAAGACAAAATTTCCGTTTTGTATGTCATATGTGAGAATTAACACCTTGTTATTTTAAAATGCTTTCTATGTGTAAATAAATTAGCAGGTTATTATTATTTTTTTTTCAAATTCAAGAGTCATCGCTCTTTATTTCCCCTCGCCTCGCTCCGATAAGTTTTACTGTACTTCATTTCATATTACAGTGTGTGATCGGTTAACGAACAGATCGGATAACGAACACTTTCGCGAAAGATTTTTATGTTCGGACAACGAACACATGATCGGATAACGAACACCGCACAGAACGAACACAAGAAGAAGCGACGTAAAATAATGAATACCGATTGGTCTTCCCTTGTCTTCGGGCAACAATTCGAAACTTTTCGGAGTGTGGGAGACGTCGACATCGACGCTCAAGCCGGTATATACCGATCGGATAGTATTCCTCCGAACTTTGAAACTCTCCCTTGTAATTCCAGCCTTTTATTTTTCTGACAAAACAATTCTTTTATGTATTCGCGAGACTGTCGGGTAGGCACTCGTTAAGTTTTGCGTCTGTTTTTCTTTTCGAAAGGTGAGAGTATAATAGCAAAGGTAGAGAGTGGGCAGAAGATGCCTAATGTTGCTGGGCAGTATGGCGTGAACAGGTCTACAGTAGGCCGCAGTTCAATCTTATTTAAGAAAAATACTGTATAATCAAGAAGACTCAAGCAGCTAAAGGAGTAACAAAAATCACATCTGAGAAATAAAGAACATCGAAGAGTTCATAATGGAACCTGAAACGGATCTGACGACAGAAGAACGCCAAGAACTCTTGAATGAAGAACACCAAGAAACTCGGCGAGATATGTTTTCTTCTGAAAAAGAGGATTAATGCCAATATCTGCTATTAAACATCTTTTGAAGAAGTGGGAAGATGTCAGAACAACGGTCTTAGAATGGCATCCAAACCAGGCTGAGGCTTGGGGATTTCTACAATTACAATGCGATTAATTACTTCTGAAAGATCATGAAGAAGGCAGAAAAGCAATCCACATTAGACAGATTCTTTAACCCCCACAAACGGAAAAAACATGACTAATAAAAACGCAAGACTGTGCATGTATGTATTTTTATTATTACATATAAATAAATTTAGTAAGAAAGTATATATTTTTTTATTTTTGGCAATCTCCAGAACGAATTAATTAAATTCCCATTAAAACCTATGGTAAATCGATAATCGGTTAACGAACAATTCGGATAGCGAACAAAGTTTTGGAACAGATTGTGTTCTTTAACCGATCACCCACTGTATTTTGTTTGTTTGAATTTATATTCTAGTACTGAATATATTGATATCTCATTAATATTTTTGATGAAATATTGAGAACTGTCTTTTTAATTTATTATAAAGATAATTATAATTAATTGATTATAAATTTACTGTATTAAATGTTCAAGTCAATCAAACGGATAAAGTATACAAAGGTTAACATTATACGAAGTTTATCAGCTCAGTCCACACGTCTGTCAATTATATTTTTTCCATATCAGGTTCAATAAGCAACGATAGAATTCCACTAATCCTTTATGATATATTTTATTGTGTGAATTCATCGAGTCCTAACATTATAACTATCCTAATCACTAGGTCAATCGATTTTTGTTGTTTGCTTGGATTTTGATCACCAAAAGTTGAAACATTCGACTAAATTTTTAAGATTTCGTAGTGGGATACTCTAAAAATCCAATATATTAAAACAATAAATTTTTAATTCTCATTAAATTGTTGTACTATTTTTTTTTTAGAACAATATATATTACTGTCATTATAATTTCATTCTTATGTTTTATTTATATATTCTAAATTAAAGAGTATAGATTTAAAATTTGCACCCTTTAAACACAATAATTATATGCAATATACTGTATATTTAACATAACAAATGAATTTATACATAAATGGAATATTTAAATAAAATAAGCATAAATTATTCAAAAATTTTTATGAAAGAAAAAATATTTTTGATGTTTTCTAATACTTAATTAATTTATGAGTTATTTGTAATTTTGTAAAGTAAAATCTTGTCTCAAGAATAAACATTTCTTGTTTATTACATTTATTTTATTTTATTTTAAATATAATTAAATTAATTTTGTAGAAAAACATCTACGAGAAGCTTACTTCATTTAAGGACTTGTTACATCAAGGAAAAGAGCGCACAACAATGAGTAAGTTTCTCGTAAAAGTTTTTATGATAAAGAAAAAGCATTAATCATAATATTTAAATGAATTTCTAAATAGTTTAAAACTCTTTATTTTCATATTTAACTTATTTATAAACCCAAATTCATAAGAAATATTATGCTACTCGAGATTGCAAAATTTAAAGTAAATATCTCGTTTCACGTGATTTCATTATTAACCAGATCTTCTGTTATATAAAGAGTTACAAAATATGATATTTCAAATATTTAAAAGTATTATTTTACATCGTCATTTGTGCTTAAATATTGCATATTTAACCATAAAATTTTATAGATAAATATGATGAAACTTATGAAATAAACATGTTTTCGAATTTTACAACAGAGGAAAATTAAAGCATTATATTTGTTTTTAATAAATCTATGTAACATTCTCTATAACAATAAAATCAATATATTTTTTTTATCCTAAAGCTAGTAATATTAAAGGTCTTATTGATGTTTCTATTTAGAGGTCTCATGTTATTAGCCTTAGGATAAGAAAAATTTAGGATAGGAGCTTTAGGATAAGAAAAAATTACAGTAATTCATAATTACAGTAATTTTTAAATATATATAGAAAAAAGTATTATATATTTTATTTTGAGAAATGTATAATTTTAATTTTATTCTTTTACTATCATTGTGTTTTTGCTTTTACCAGTTAAGCAATTACATTGTACAGTGATTCGTATGCTTGTACTATTTTTGGCAATTTTTTATATACTAACCTGTTTAGATTTATTTTTTTTACTTTTTCTTTCTATTTACATTTTTTGAAAAATATATATTGTTTTTGTTTATCACTCTTTCCGCCTAGTGGGCACAAAGATGACCTTTTTTCAAGTTCATTATGGGTTCGCTCGGGTCCACAATGGGGACGGCTGGATGGTGTGGAACGGGGCCAAGATATATCGATGACAGATCACCCCGAAAAATTTTTAGGGTTTTTCTACTTGCCAGAATTTCAGAATTTGATTCAGGGTCTTCCATGATCTCTCTTAACCGCTCGGCCATCCTATCGGTAATACATATTGTTTAACAACAATAGACTTAATATTTTTTCAAATATAGTAATCCATTAATTCACTTACCTTAAAAATTTATTTAAAAAAGTGTTTTTTCTTTTATGTTTTTTTTTTATAAGAAAAGATGTTTATATTATTTAATGAACATTTTCCTTCTTTATATTTGTAAAGACTCTGAAAAAAATATTTTTTACATTACACCCCTTCCTATTTTTTCCTAAATAGAGCACTCATTTCTTTTCTTTCAGTTTCTTTTCATTTTTTTTAATCATCAATAATGTATCATTATGCAAATATATGTAAAACTTCTATATATTAGCGAGGTTGAGGCCGAAGTTTTAAACGCGAAAACGTGTACGTCGGACGTTCAGCGCGCTTTCCCGTAAGCCTAGAAGTTTGACAATAATGTTTGGATAGTCAGTGGAATCATGATCGACATTCCGAACACCATTGTCAAACTTCTAGACTTACAGGAAAGCAGCGCTGAACGTCCGACGTACACGTTTTCCTGTTTAAAACTTCGACTTCAACCTCTCTATTATGTGGTGGCAGGTGGCAACATCACCAATTAAGAATGAGTTTCCCTTATTTTTTTCTTCTCTGTGAAACACAGAGAAACTCATTCTTAAGGGAAACTCATTCTTAATTGGTATGAATTGTTGGATTGTTGGACTATGTGCTGATTCGAAGTGTAAAGAAGACAAAACGAGTATTCACCTAACTGGACTCGGTTGTAAATTTGTGTATATAAAAGTACTGAATAAATAAAAGAATATTTATTTGTTTAAAAAATACGTTGTAATGAAAGCCTCCCTTAACGCTTATTATACAATTTCCGATTACATCAATGACTATAAAATGATTACATCTATATGAAATAATTTTATATCTATATTTATTTTTAAGTATACATCTGTGTATAAATCAATTGTTAATTAAAAAGTAATAAATTATTCTTAAACTGTACATATTTCTTAATTATATAATTATCTTTTTGTGTATAACTTTAATTTTGGGTGAGTGAGATTATATTTTATATAAGTTACTCTTTAAACAATTAAATATGTATATTTTGTCTTTATTATTTATTCAAGAAAATAATACAAAAATATTATATTTAAATCTTGTTATAACAAAACGTTATCTATTTTTCAGAATAGTTTTCAGACATGCAATATCAGAATAATATATAGTTAAATATGACTATATAAAGTTATTCAAAAATCTATATCTTATCTATTATTTACTTATAATATATTTTTAATAAATGCATGAATTTTTAATACTTGTAAATTTTTATAACTAATTTGTAGAAGTGGATTTCTCAAATAGTTTAAAATTTAAATATTACTTTATCGAAAGGCATGTTGTAATCTTTTATAATCGAGAGATGATTTTAGTTCATAATGACTCTTTAAACATAGACTCGTCTTTAATAATAGTTAATAATACTTAAATAATGTTTTTTACAGATTTAGAAAATTAATAAAATTAGACTTTGATCTATAATTTATAAAACATTTTTCAAAAAGCGTTATTAATAAGTAACTAAATGTACGGTTGTAGATCTACTTAACTACCTTATTTTATACTATACCCTGCAGACTCATTTGGTCATCTATTTATTATACATAATTAACATTTCCACAATAAATAAATAATACTTGCAAACAGATTTAATTTTTATTTGGTATTTGAAATTTATATGTACTGTACATAAAATCAAATATTAAGTAAAATTTTAGAACAGTTACACATTTCTGATAGATTATTATAGTTTGCTATATTTTACATTTATTAATATATTAATAATATATAATATCACAGAAAAAACATAAATTTATAATTCTAGATCCATAAATAAAAATTAATATTTAATGGATAAATAAATAAAGAATTTCATGTAATCAACTTATTGGTAGAGTAGCCAAAAGGCCCTTTTTCTAAAATATATAAATTGAAATCAAATCAGTCAATATAAATTTTAGTATTAATATATATTTACAGTTTATTCATTATGATACATATTCTTCTATAAGGTAACATGGAAATATACATCGAATTTTGCTATTTGTCTAGTGTGAAATGAAGAAGCAGTTGTTAAAATTCAGTAAAACCAAAGGAAATTATTATTAGTCAATAATAATATGAACGTTCTTTAACATTTGCTTCAATTTACAATAATACTTTACATAAAGCAGATGAAAATTACTAAGTTTTCAACTATTACATTTATTTATTTTTATTATCATTTAGTACTAAAACGCTATTTTATATTATTCATTAATATAACATTACCAATTTGACATTTAGAAGTGTACATTTCCATTTTATATGAACTATTTTCGTTTATTATTTTGAAAACGGAAAACTGAAATTATATAAGAATAATTATACAATTAATAAAAGTTATTATAATAACGAACGACTAAATTTATTACAATAATAAAATTTTAATAAAAAAGTAAATTACAAAATTATTTTTACGTTCTTATTCACAATCTTATTTTAAAAAAGTCAAATTTATTTTGATTAATGTTTTCTTCCAACAAAATATATAGATTACTTTACCGAAAATATCTTCTATCTATATATGCCTATATAATATCCGAAGGGCTATCTGTTTCTCTATAATGCTGATGTTAATAATCGATACGATATCATTGATTTAAGCAACTACAAAGAGCTGACCTTTGCGTTTATGCTCCTTTTTTTTTATAATTTTACTTTCATCGGTTACGACATAAATAAGTTCAGTAAAACAGGTTTAAAATTTTAAACCCATTTACTGAAATTAAATTATGTAAAAGTAAGTATAACACAGCGAAATCTTCTTTACTTACTGTATTTTGATGGTCGCTCTCATAGATTTATTTCGTAAATATTTTAGAACGTTTTTAAATCTACTTTCAAGTTCATTCGCCATTTTAAAAAGACAATCTGTCGTTCGTGTGAATAGATATAAATAAATAAAATCGATATAATGCGGTCAAAATATTACAGAAAATTATGTTTTAATTGAAATATATTTTTTGTTTTTATTAAAATCCAACTTTAAGAATTTTTATCGCTTTAAAATTAATAATTTCATTAGTTATTTGATGATACAAGAATTAATTTTTCAAGTGATCATATTATAATAAACTAATAAGTTACTTCTTTAATTTATTTCTTATAATTCTAAGAAATAAATTATTAATTTATCATAATATAATCAATTGTAAAATATTTTAGTAAAAGAATATTGCATGCCTTTAAAATTTTAAATAAAATATTGAATTTTAATAAAAAATTAATATGCTAAAGATAATATCATAAAGTTAAAATATAGATAATTATTAAAATAATAGATTCTACGTTTCTTTTTAAACAGTAAGCTTTATTGCAATTTTATATAGTTTTTTTTTCTCATTTAATTTTAAATTTTATCTCAAATAATATGATATAAAAACAAAAAAATTTATCGTTTTATAAACATATATTGCAAAGTAAATTATATATTTTAATATTTTAAAATAATGTTAATGATATAAAACTGATATTCCATTTTAAATTTAGGATATAAAACCTGAATTGGTAAGAGGGGGGTCGTAACCTAAAGTTTAATGGCCTATATTTTTGCTTGCATACATTATTTGCACAAATAAATAATATATACCACCTCTGCGGATAAAAATGTAAAATATCGGGGTTGGATAATGGATGAGTTATAATTGCACAAAAAAATTACATAAATTATCATATATTTAAGTTCAAGATAATTCCTTATTTATGATAATTTATGATTTTACTTCACTTCCAACGACAACTTTATCGCAGCGGCGGCATTTAATAAAGAAGAGGTCAGTATGAGTAAAATATCCAAAAAAGTCTTTATTACACTGACTTTCACATGATTTAGTTTGGGTAAATGGGTTCAAAATTTCAAACCCGTTTATTGAACTTATTTATGTTGTAATCAGTAAAAGCGTGAACGTAAAAAAAACGCGAACACTAACAAAGGTCAGCAAATTTGCACATGTCTATATCAAAGTATAGTTATTGATTATTTTATGTCATTGCCATAGCGTGTTGTAGGATTAAAACACTTTCTTTACACCTTCATTCAAAAAAAAACAAAGAAAGTAAAATTAATTCTTAGAATATATAATAACCTATATAAATATATATAAAAAAATAATAAAATTGTTAAAAATAAGCTTTCGAAATTATTTATCTAGTGTAAAAAAAATTTAATAATATAGTAGAAAAATAAAAAAAATATTAATGATTTTAAAATGATTATAAATGTGAAATTCTTGATAATTGTCCTAATTTTTAATTTCCAGACTGTGTAATGAATATTATTGTTCAATTAATCTAATTATATGTACTGAAATTGCAGTTATTAAATTATAAAAGCTGAAATTATAACTTTTATAGAAAATAATAGATACTACTTTATCCCGTTTTTTTCTCTATATATTTATCATGCTGTACAATTATTTTTTATGCCAGAGCAATTAATACGATTAAATAATTGTATCAATTAAAATTTATGCAATTATGATCCTACCTAATGTTATGCAATGTAAAAAATTTCCTCCTACTTTAATAAATTATATAGAAAAATAATTAATTTTAATACTTTCTTTCTCAATGTAAGAAAAATAAAAATAAATATTAGCATAAAATATAAATTAAATTAATCCTCTCCTTATATAAAGCGACGCACGTAAGAAATTTATTACTTTTCCCTGTTCTCAAATTGAAAAGATGATAAACTACAAATGATTTATAATATCCCATTATATGTTGTATATTATATAGCTTGTATGGTATATTTATATTAAATTTAATTAAATGTATATGTATATTATAAACTTTAATAATAAAATGCAAATTAATCTGAACTAGATAAATAATAAAGACAATTGAAACAAGTTACAAGTTGTAAATAACTTTATAGTTTTCGTCGATATTAAAAATTTATATAAATATTTTTGTATGGAGGTTTTATAATTATTTTATTCTCGTTTGTCAAGACATATTCGAAATCTGATATCGAAAAGTTACTCGATATGTAGCGATTATTTGCTCATTTTATTAATAATTTATTTGAATGCAGCTCATATTCTATTAAATTAATATGATATAACATGAACTTATACGAAGTTTTGTTAAGCAAATTGTATGTTAGTTTTGCTACTTTTTAAATGAAGAGTGTCATTATATTTATATATATTTTAATAAATTGAGAATATCATCAATTATTATTAGTATGAAAGAAAAGAGAAATGTTTCGTAAGTTATAAATTCAATATCCGAACGAACCTTGAACCAGACAAAAGTATTAATTGGGATCATGTTGTTTACAGTTAGTCGCTTGAAATACATGTTGTTTTTTTTCTATTACTTATTAATAAAGATGACAAATATGTTTTTATACTTATTATTTTATTTCAAAGCATTCTTTTATTCGGATAACAATTTACAAAATCATCAAAATTGATGTTAAAAAATTAGTCTTTAGGTCAAGGTTCGACCTAAATCACGATCATAATTTGTCATAATTTCCGCCCATTTTGAAGAAATAATCTATCACACCTTTCTACGAAACGAGGGAAACTAGTTAAATGCAAATTGACTGCATAATAATTATGACTTTCACCAATAATTATAGATACATACGTTCAGATCATATCTTTAAAAAATAATTTTAACTAATTTTATTACATGAATACTGGTTTAACGAAGTTGTTTTTACATTTCTCTTGATTATTCGAAAGAAAACACGGTAATAGTGATCTCTTTTATAAGCAAAGTTTTTTTATTTCGTGTAATAAATATTATAGTAACCAGATCGCATACACTAATACATTTATCAAGTTAATATGTTGAACGAGAAAAAAGCATAGATCCAGCCTTATTCTGCTTTACTTAATAAACATCTGTTGTCATAGAAGACTCGATACTTACTTGACCTGATTTCCCGTAATATTTGATTGCGTTTTACAAGTCGTGTTGATAATTGTATAAATGGACGTTTAGAAAACAGCCTATACTGCTATAACAGTAGTAATGATGAAATTAGAGTCAAGGTGAACATCCATAAGATGCATTATGGGTACGATCAGCTTTAAGAAAAATGCGGCAAATGATGATAAATAATTTCACTCGTCAACTTTAAATTATATCTCACATGAAGTCAGTTGATGCCTGTTTGATAATATCACATATATCTTTTCATCTGGTTCAGGTAAGGCTAAACATTTCGTCTATAAATTTTGTTTTTTAATGATCAAAACGTTATATAATTAGTTAAATTTCAATGATTTTTGAGCCTATTCAAATATATATTTCAATTAATTTTTATATATCTTTTAATATATATATGTTTATAATATAATCTGTATAATACCGATCATTCCTTTTCACTGTCTATAGAAATTAAACTATAAATTAAATCATTATTTTAATATCTTTCATTAATATTATGCATTATATCATTTCATAATATATTCAACTAACCTAAAAAATAAATAATTGTTTCTTTTTATTTAATTAATTAAATAATTTTAAAACGAAAGTTAAATGACCATTTTTTATATTATGTTGCATCATTGTATAGGAAAATTTAATTTTTTTTTCAAAATTACGTAATATTTAAGAGCGAAATTCAATATTTCTTCGTTTATCTCCANATAATTAAATTAAATAGCAATTTATAAAATTATTTGAATTATTTATCCTACAAAAATTTTATCATTTATATTTTTTAATGATTGCGAAATGTTTTTTAAATGTATATTAATAAATGCCTTAAGAAAAACAAACTTTGTTATGATATTATATACAAAATATTACAGAATTAAAATTAAATTTTTAAAGTATAATCTGTATAGATTTATCGATAATTATTGTTAAAAATTATAATTATTAATAATTCAGTCATAATTGATTTTCATGCATTACGATTTGTTTTATACGCGTTGAATTGGGACCTTTTCCTAATTTATTCAAATACAGTAGACTAAATCAACAAGTGATATTATTAATAAAATAATAAAATCTATTACATTATTCTTGTTCGATGAATATTAAAATAAAAATATAGGCTTTAATGAGATCTTGAAGTAGCTAATTAATCATCTAATTAAAAATTGAAATGGCAAATGAAATTATTCTATTTTCATTAAGAATTTTTGTATGACCCAGATATTTATTTCAATTTACATCGCTTCTATTTAAAAGTAACATGCACGATCTGATATTAAATTTATCATTATCATCGAAAACTAGTTACTTGAACTATTTTAATATAATTAATTAATTTTTATATAAGATTTATATCACAAAATAATGTTACAAATTAATTATATTTCAAAATGAACTGAATGTCGACACATTCTCTTTATTTTTAATCTTTGATTCAAAATAAAATAAAATAGATCGTCATTTAATAGTTATCTCGTACAACTCAACACTGTTGTTATCCGTTTCCTTCATAAATTATTCTTTTAATACAAAATTATTTGTAAAATTATTATCAATTATTACATTGCTTTCATTATTTGAAAAATACATCTATATTAACCTATAATAATATTAGAGTTTGCTAAATGAGTTAATTATCCATTAAATCTTATCTTTTTAAAAATTTCTTTTTGTTTACTGTATAAACTAACTTGATATTTTTATATTTAAAAAGTGAATTTTAGCAGAAAAATGAGAATGTTTTGGCCTATGTATATTTATAATCAGTGGCGAATCGTTACACTAACACACGAAGCGCGTTTGGGGTCGAAAATCCTAGCCATTTTTTGCATATAAAGTTTTGTAAATTAATAAAAAATGTAACGTTAATATAATCAAATTTTATTGTATTCAATAACTTTCTTTGAAAATCATAATATACAAACGAAAATGCTGTTTATATACGTGTTTATTATTTATTTCTGATACTACTAACTGTAGTGTGGAGTGTGACTCTTTCCTATTAATCGAGTACACTCTTAGGTATAATTTCGAATTTTTATAGGATTTCGTTTAAATAGAAAACAATAAATGCATGTTTTAATCATTCATTTCAGTTAATAACCTTTAAAAAAGTATATATTTTTTAATTCTTGAAGGATATCAGAGAGTAATGTCATTATAAATGTGGAGGAACTGTATATGATTAAAAAGCACATATTTGAAATCAAATAATATTCCGTTTAATAATTGTAGTCTTATCCTCTTAAGTGTTATTGAGAGAATATCGAATATAATTTTTTAAATTATTGAAATTAATATATATATATATTGTAAACATATATACTCTCAGTCTTAACATGTAAATTTATTTCATATATATCATGAAATTTTGTAAATTATAATATTTAGCTACATGATATTTCTCCTTAAACTTTTTAACTTCAATAGCCAATATATCATTAAAATTGTTAACATTTAATCAATTTGATATTTATTTCTATTAGATAGAAATTTTATTAATGTATTTAATATAATATATTTACTTAAAAGAATGAATAATACTAATTTATTTAATTGTAATAAATAATCTGAAACGCAAAAAAAATATAAAAATTTAAAAAAAATTATATTCAATATTCTCTCGATAACGGTTAAGACAAGACTGAAATTCTTAAACGAAACAATATATATATATATATATATTATATACAGCTTAATTTATGAAATTATGTAAACTTATATAAAAAAGTTATTTTTATCACGATATTTAAGAAAATTACTTACTGAGATATATATCAGTATAAAAAGATTTTCTCTACAGATTACTTTTTCGTAATTTCAAATTTTATCGTGAATTAACTCTAATTAAACCTAGGCGAAAGGTTATAGCTACAAGCTTAAAGTTAACATATAATTAGAAACTTTATATAAGCGTGGTAATTTTTGCTGTTTTTTAATCTTTAATACAAAATTTTAATCTCTCGGTTCCTTTAATGTGCTTTCATTTTCCGGCGGCTCTCCTATACAAAGATATATGTGTCCATTTTCGAAGGCACTAGACCCAGACTAGGTAGTACTTTTTATATCTAAGAGTAATTGTTGTGTTGGTACAGTATTATAATTAAATAATATAAACACAAATAAAGGAAATACTAGTCCTTAGGCAAAGAATAAATACTATATTTACGTTATATAAATTGTATATGTCACATAAGAATAAACATTATAGTCCCACCAGTACGAATTTTAACTGGTCAAATTAACCATAAAACAAATAAAAATGTCTGTAATAAACTGTCAGGGAACAGGAAAAGAATATAATTTAGTTCTGAAAAAAAATAATAAATAGAAAAACTTGTATTTATTTTAAAAAAAAGTTCCAGAGAGACGGATTTCAAGATGCAAAATGTACGTAGACACACAAAAAAAAAAATGCACAGCATAAACGCTGTCAGCGCATCACTAATAATTAAAACAACGCCTAACCTGGCAGTGGCACCATTGACTAGTTTGGAATTGGCGCGCAGTTTGGAAACTACTAATTTAACACAGTTAATTTAAAATATAAGAAATTTATTTTATAACATTAGAGATACTTCATACTATAAAAATTCAATCTAAAAATTCATGTCCATCTCTTTAAATTATATCAAAAAATATGTATTTATTGTAATACAATTCGTCACGAAATTTGATATTTTTTATTTAAACTCTATTTTTATTGATAATTTAAATTTAATTTTAAATATACTGATGTTGATATTTTAGTTTAAATTATGGATTGTAAGAAATACAGTAAACATTATACAAAACAAATTGCGAGTATATTAATAGAATAATATTGAAATTCTTTAAAAATTGCATACATTTGGTAATAATATTTGGTAATTGACATACATATTAAATTTGTTATCATTAACAAAATATTTATCTATAAAATTGTTACTATATATCTCTATTATAGTTGCTACACTGTATATTTATAAAAAGTCACCTGCATTTATAAATTATATTTATAAAATTACTATTTTTATCTATTTTACAAAGTTTTGTAGACTTCATTTAATATATATTCTGTAAAATAAATTTTTATTCTTTTTAATAAAATATTTTAACGTTTCTATTTTAGTAATTATAACCAGAATGAAAGCTTATCCAGCAGTTCCAATTTTATCAACATTTATCTCTGAATTGAATTCTTCAATTCAACCCAAAGTTGTAAGTTATTAAATAAAATTGCTTCTTAATTTATTTAATATTTATCATTATCTACGTAATGATATTCTGAATTTTCATTCATATAATTTTTTTCATTATAAATTAAATAATATTCCATTAATACAGGTAGACTTTTCTAAAACTGAAGTATGGAATATTACTGATACCGCTGAAGATTTAGCCGTGAATCAATTATTACCCACTCTTGCAGAATGTTTTGTTATTGTACTTTGCGGGTAATTTTTCAATTTAGAGTACGATATAATTTAACTTTAGATAATTATCAATTATTTGGATACATAGCAAATTAAATATTTGTATTATAATATTTATTCCTAGTTACATCTGTGGCCGATTTCAATATATTTCTTCAAATGAAATAAAAGGCTTGACGATATTTGCTTCTCACTTCGCTCTACCTTCTCTCATCTTCTTGAATCTAGCAACAATAGATTTGCATAATGTCCATTGGCTATTTATTATAGGAATCATCCTAGGAAAATCGCTAATATTCTTGTTTGTTGCCACAACAACGGCTTGTTTTTATCGACCTTTCAATTTAGCATTGATTGGGATATATGGAATTTTATGTACTCAAGGAAGTGATTTCAGCCTCGCTTATCCAGTCGGTGAGTGTAGAGTAACTTTATGTCATATATCGTAATTTAATAATGATTTGAAATTCTGAAAATTTTTTGACAACAAAAATAAATAAAACATGACACATACGTGAGCAACTTACTTTCATAATTAAATTCCAACGATATCATTTTTTTAAATAACTCGCGTGATTTGTTCTCCAGTTCTTCACATTTTGTGATAATCAACTGTCAATTTTATTATTTCAGTACAATCAATTTTCGGAAACGCCCAGTCATCTTATCCCGGATATATGTACATTATCGCACCTCTGTCTCACGTACTCTTTAATCCCATCGGATTTTTGTTAATGGAAGCGGAGAAAGCTCGTACTCAACATATCATCCCCTCTACTCGCAGCAGGTGTACCTATCATCCGATAATATTCAATGTTTTTCGTGGTGTGGCTAAAAATCCTTGCGTAATTATGACGGTACTCGGCATCCTGGCTAACCTTCTCTTTTCCGGTTATTTACCTTATATTATCGAGCGTATATTAAAGGTGAATAATAGTTTTTTTATTAAAATATTTATATTAAAAAATTAAATATTAATTCACAATTTATGCTTTTCAAAGAGAACCTATCACCTTTTATTTCAATTTTTTTTTTTTTTTCGAAACAAGATTAGCTGATGTCTTTAATAGCTTCATTCGATTTAGTATTATTTGACTTTATGACTAAAACTTGATTGTTTGAAACCATAGGAGAAGTATTCTAAATGTTTTTCGAAAAATTTTATAGGCAGTGCAACACCTATAAAAATATAGGTTACACAGCTTGTTGTTCCCAATTATCTAGAAATATAAAGACTGTAAATTAATATTTTCTATAAAATTATTTTATTATATAGCATTTTATACGTTAGATGTAACACTAAAATAGCGCAAAAATGTAATCACGAATTGTTTTGCTTTAAATCTTAATAAAAAAAAATAAACAATTCTTCAGATGTTATTCCCTATTATCACAGAAATTTTATTGATTTTCCATCTTGCGATCTTATCAGTGTAATTTAAACATGTAATCTGTAATTGTGAATTTAAATATGTAACCGATAATTATTACTTTGATAAGCAATCTGCATGTATAATTATGTTTTCTGACTTCAATGCCACGTGATTCTATCAATATCAAGTTTCGCAATGAAAAAGAAGTTCGATTTAAAGTTGAAATATCAACATTCTTTCGTGAAAATAACAATAATAATAATAAAAAAACAAAAGTTATAATTGGACTTTGACATAGAGTAGAAAAAAAAATAAAAATACAAAAGTTATTGAGCTATTTTTAAATTATAGGTTTTCTTACTCTCTAGGCATTTATTATAATTAAACTTATATATTTGTGTTAAATTCTAATTATTTATTTTAAAAATATATATAATTCCCAGTAGTTTATTTTAAAAAATAAAATAGATTAAAATATATTTGTAAAATATTATATTTTAAAGAATAAATAAGAATTTTTCTTTATATTAAATAGCTTTCATCACAAGAAATTTAAATTAAACTATTATATAACAATATATATAATAAACAAAATATATGTATTATCGACAAAAAAAATATAAAAAATAAATAAAAACTTTCAATTGAAATATAAAGCGATCCATTGATTGATATTTAATAGCAACGAATTATAAGAATTGCCTTTTATGAGATTTAACAGTTTATCGATTCAAATCTTATTATTCAATATGTAAAGGTTTGCAACTGCACGATTTTCGTGATCGTTCGACCTCAATAATCTAGAATACGAGAATAAACAGGGTAAGCGATGATTTCTGATATACGATATTCAATTGAAAAGATATTAAATTTATCTATAGACTGTTTTATTTAATGCTGAAAGTTTATGTAAATTAGGTGACTTATTTAAAATAAGAAAAGCTGTTTACGTAACGCTAAATAAATTTTATTAAATAAAGCTTTCTGGTGG